>NC_064291.1:21323770-21352489 GCF_019186545.1 Solanum stenotomum | reverse complement strand
AGATATATGACATTTATTTTTGACATTTGTGTAAATGTTGATATGAAATATATGACATTTATTTTTGACATTTAAGTAAATGTCGATATGAGATATATGACATTTATTTTTTCGACATTTATGAAATGTCACTTAAACTTTCTGACATTTAGATTAAATGTTGGTAAAACAAATTTCAAGACACTTACTTGTGACATTTATAAAATGTCACATTGAAATTTCTGACACTTTAGTTAATGTCAACAAATGCTATTATTGAATGTCATAAAAATTGGTGATATTATTTTATATTTATCTAAATGTCATATTAATATTCTAATGTCGCTACCAAGTTTCTTAAACTTTCCAGAAAAATCTATATATAGTTTTTCTCAAGACACAAATACATACAAACAATTCGTACATTCAAAACTATCTCCTTCATGATGAACAAGAAATATTATATAAAGCAAATATTTTCTAATATTATAATCAAAGAACAAAATAGCAATATAATAAGTTTTTTGTAAAAGTAAACAATGCCAAAACAAATTATCTTTTCTATCTCAAGTAAAATTGAGATCTAACTAAATGTAATAATCTCAACATAAAACCAATTAATTAACTCCTAATTCAAATGGAATTAAAATCTCCAATAAATTTGCAATAAATCTTTATGAAATCATCAATCCAAAAGTCAAGCATGTTGAAGTCGATACTTGACCTCAATTTCCTTGAAAATTTTGCACAAGAAATGCACATAAGAAAATTTATAACTATATAATAATAGAAATTAGATCCTCATTAACTAGAACAAATTGGGATATCAAAAATGACTAATTGAATTTTTTTAAAAACAAACATATTAAGGAATTGATGCAAACACAGTAATTATATACATGAAATTTTCCCCCTTTTGAAAGAAAAGAAAGATCTTGTAGTTTTTTCAGACATACCCACTTCTTTTTATTTGTGCCAACTACGGTAGTTCCAGTCTTCTTGATCATGTTAGCTTGAGAAAAAACATTAAATTGATTATTTTGATACTTTACGAAATACAAAACTTAACATTTCATTGAATACATAAGTGTGCCAATTAGGAAAATAAAAAAAAGGAAGATATATGATTGCTTCAACAAAACAAATATCTGGTGTTGGGACAAAGATACAAACATCTTATAATGCAACTAACAGTGTGATAACATTAATATGAGTTTTTCCAACACAATGTTCACATATCATTAGTTCTTGACCACAAAACCTAGCATAGCTATATAGTCAACTAGTTCATCCAAATACCTCTACATCCATTCCAACCAACTCTGCAGATACTAATTTGAACAAAGCAGGAAACACTAGTTTCCGTCAAAGCACACAATAAGCCACACAACAAACCATAACATCACTGTAATGAACTCAATGCAACTTAACATTCTATATAGACGTTGTTTTCCTTTTTGAGATAAAGAGAATTTAAACTTTTTACCACCTTACTTCTTATAAATTGTTTTTCTGAACCAAAAGTAACTTTTCTTTTATTTTTACTCCTTGCAGAAAGAACCAATTTAAAGGGATTTTCCTTTTCCCAACCTCGTATCTTGATAATTCTGGATGATTTCTCCTATTGATATTACCAAGTGGATAAACGATATCTTTTCTCAGATTTGGCAACCAGAGCTTTGTAGATGAGAGGCACCTTCATATATATGAGGTTCAACATTTTTTTTCTTTAAATTTGGAATTGTGGTGTAACTATTGCATATCTAGGTGGACTGGTTTAATAATTATATGTGGACCATGTAAAACAGAGAGCTAAAACAGAGTAGAATTGAACAATTAGCTTATCAAAAGCAACATGATCAAATTTTAAAACTACAGCTCCAAATCCAGTCTACTAGTACATCCAAATCCAACTAGCTCCACATCTTGCTTTATTGAAATCACAAAATAAACCATACAGTAAACCAAATCTTAGCAACATTAAAACTCCATTCTCTGACTTTTGACGCCTTCTCACTAATTTCTCAAACCAATACTAAAGGGAAAATTACTGTTTTACACAAGACACCTCTTATGAACAAGCTATGAATGTCATCTAGCAAACTAGAGGTGGATGGCATTTGGGCCCTGAGAAAATGTAGGGACCTTATTCTATGGAGTTTCAAGTTCAGATATCAAAGTGACGAAAAAAATAAAGGACGTGTGATAATGAGAGATCATAAGGGTTTTATCACTAATCTAACCTAGACAAGCTGAGAGGAGGAACTTGAACTCTATTATAAGCTCATGTTTTTTAAATAACAAGTTTCAGCAGAAACTGTTATATGGACCTGTTGAAGTTACATGTTTGGGGATTGTGTTAAGTTGATTTACCTCTAAGTTGAGTATTTGTATGACTTTAACTACATGCTAAATTGACTTAATTTTTATTTGGCTTATTGAACCAAGAGCTTGAAAATGTCTTTTCATACACGGAAGCTTGTCCCTTGGTTATTCTACCTTTGCAAACTACCATCTGCAATAGTGGCTAACATCAAACTTTTTTTTTTGCAGACCTAGCAGCTCTGAGCAGACCTCTTCAAGTCGTCGACACTCTGATATATTCAATTCATTTCAGTTCCTGAAACTTAAATCCTCTCCCCAGCCAAAAGTTTAGCCAGCATTGAGCAGCTTACAAGAATATTATGGTCTTAAACCGCCAGATCAGAAAGCTGCATCTGAAGGATTTGAAATGGCAGTGTATAGTAAGGGAGGATCACATTATTTAGAAGATAACCCGTTTCACAAATCCTCTCCTCTTTCAAATCCACCACTTAGTCTTCAGAGAAAATCTAAAAGTGTAGCTAATGGTTTTATGTCAGAGAATGGAGTTCCTGCAAATCATCTATCAACACAAGACACTAGAGACAATGGTTTGGATAGATGGTTAACATTAATCAATCAATCATGCAGAGGGTAACATCAGACCACTCTCCAATTGTGTTGCAGTGTGGTGATTGGGGAGCCTCCAATTCTTACTTCAAATTCGAGAATTGGTGGCTTCAAACTGAGGGGTTTAAAGAGAAGGTCAAGATCTGGTGGGACTCTTTTCCCAATGTTGGAAATCCTGATTTTGTTCTAGTGACCAAGCTGAAGACCAAACTCAAGGACTGGAGTAAATCAATCCAAGGTAATTGAGAAGTCAAAAGCAGTTGGTATTGGCAAAATTGGCAGAACTGGAAGAAATCCAAGAACATAGAACCTTGCAAGAGAAGGAAATTGTATCCAAAATGACTCTTCTAAATGATTTTGAAGATATTGCCAGAAAGAAAGAGATAGCTTGGCAACAGTGGTCCAGGGAAACATGGCTAAAGGAAGGAGATAGAAATACCAACTTCTTCCATAAAACAACAAATGTTCATAGGAGAACCAACACTATTGATAGGCTGAAAGTAGGGGAGGTGATGATAGAAAATCCAGTCGAAATCAAGAAGGAAATAGTGACCTTCTATGATAACTTATATGCTGAAACAGAAGAATGGAGGCCTCATTTAGAGATGGAGAATTGATCTAGGATCAATAACATTAGATAATTTTAGCAATCTTACTGAGGAGAAGGATTCACTGGTTTGGCAGAGTGACATTCATGGTAAATTCTCAGTCAATTAGACATATAGGGCACTCAACAAGACTGCAGACCAAGAGACAGACTGGCCATGGAGGATGATCTGGAAACCAAAGGTGCCCTACAAAGTGAATTGCTTTTTGTGGTTGCTGTCAAAAGAAGCGGTTCTGACCCATGAAAATCTGAAGAAAAGAGGATATCATTTTGCCTCTAGATGTACTCTGTGTGGTGAGCAAGCAGAGACAATCAACCATATTTTTTTACACTGTAAGTGGACTAAGCAGCTATGGAGAATGTTCTTTTGCCTGAAAGGAATTATGTGGGTGAAACCAGGAAGCATCAAAGGAGTTCTAAGTAGCTGGATTAGGGATGACAATGCTTCAAAGGAGGAGAGATGGAAGTTTGTCCCAACATGCGTTTGATGGACAATTTGGAAAGAGAGGAACAATAGGAGCTTTGAGAATGTACAGAATAGCCTTCAGAAGATTAAAATGAATTGCTTAGCTCTTCTCTATTTTTGGTGTAAACAAGAAATTTTAGCTAGAACAGAAGACATCTTTGATGTATTAGATTGTTTATAGGCATCAATCCAATTAAGTCAAAAACTCTGCAAGATGTAATACTTTTTTTTGAAGGGGAACTACACTTTTGGTTGTAGTTTACCTGTGGATATCTATAGACTAATGTTACCAGCCTAAAAAAAAAGAAATTAGTGAGAAGGCGTCAAAAGTCAGAGACTCATTTCACGCGTACTTTAGAAATGCTGTTGAAGGAAGATGACTCAATGCAACTCAAATAATACTACATAAACTTGTACAAATAGTAAAACTCCATAAATACACAGAAACAACATTAAAACATACTAGAATTGAACAATTATCTTATTAGAAGGCGCAATGATCAATTCTAACACTTCAACTCCAAATCCAACTAGATCCAAACCTAGCTTTGTTTAAAAAAAGCAGAAAACCAAATCATAGCGATGAAAAACTCAGATAGCTCAAAGTAGCAGCCAAAGGATTTCTTTTTATGAGATATGAGTTATAATCTACCATAGTATATTTGGATATGATTCTTTGGATTGTCCTTTTATCTCTTATCAAGTATTTATGATAGTTAAAAGACTTATATCCCAAAAAAAAACTTGCAGTTCCCAAAAAAGCAGATAACAGAAACTACTTAATGAAAAAAAATGTTCATTATTGTAAGAACCTATTCCCAGACCCCACTAGTAGGATCACACTATGTATGTTGTTTATTGTAAGAACTCATCTTACAATAAGCTAAAATCAGCACGAAGAACAGTGGCAAACTCAAAAAAAGAAGAATAACAAAAACAATACAAACAATGAGGAGAGACCTAAGACAACTAAAAAACATATGGATCAGGCCAATTCCCAAAAAAGTCACAGTTATACAGGTAAAAATATTATTACTCGTAACTCTTATATTGATCTTGTTGAACCAGATATGCCAAACAGTCCAGGTACAGGCAAAAATCATCATGAAGACAAGGCACCGACTGGGAAAACACAGGCCAAACTAGGGGAAGATTCTGTGTTACCAACCCTTACATCCCAAAATCCTCACTCTATGCCAAATGTACTTGCAGGTATGGACAAAGAAGGAAATACAAAGGCCACTAAGATCAAAGGTATTGACTCAATGCTCCCATTACCCTTCACCCCTTTAGATAATTGTTTAACTGTTGTGGAAGCTGTTGGAGGGGAACATTACTAACTTGCAGGAAGGGGTATCCAAATGGGGGTTTCTGCATCATGAGAATTTACACACTGACCCTAAGAAAGACCCTAGAGATTCTGCTACCACTTCTCATCAGACCACACAAGAGAACCAACACAATCAGCTCATCCATCAGGGAAAGGTTTCTGGTCAGGGACACAGTAAACAGAATGATCAACATGGTAATCTTAATACTTCTCATAACACTCAGAAAAAGAATCAGAAAAAAGAATGTTCATTAGAGAGAATAGGAACAAAACATACAAGATAGTGGGGGCAACAACAAGCAGCAGGTACAAAAGAGAATAAGGGGCAAGAGTTACAGGTTCAAGTTGGTCAAAATGAACATAGCAACATCATAAATACAGATTATGAAGTGATACATTAGAGTATGATCAGGACACATAGTCTTTGGTGCAAGTTTTTCAATTTTGGAGGCTTAATGCATGAAAGAGTTGACTTATGTCAACAATTGAAGATTTTGATGTTGGATCAAAATTCCGTCAATTCCATCCGCTACGGATGGGTCCTTTTGGTTTAGTGTGATGTTTGGTTTGGGTTTCGAGGCTTCTGTTTGGAGTGTGTACGATTAGGCGTTTTAGCTTTTGTGGTGAGAACTAGAAATAATATGATAAATTAACACATTTTATAATTTCACTATACCAACTGAAAAACAACAACAACAACAACAACAACAACAACAACAACAACAACAACAACAACAAGAACCAAAAGAAAAAGATGATCACTTAGACTGTTTATGTGTACATGACGCGCAATTAACAGTTTGTCGATTAATACATATTAAACAAGAAAGAAGAATTAGTTGATCTCGTGATCATATAAATGTTAGGATTTACGCAATTAGAATAAAATTCAAAAATTTTAATGAAATTTTCTCTAACCTTTCTTGTGTGAACACCTGGAACAAGTGATGATGGTTGTTGACAATCTTCAAGTGGGTTATCATGAACCTATTGCAAAAGAGGAAGACTATTATAATTAAGAGAAACTAAGTTTTCATCTAAAAAAAGTAATTTTTTGTGAGCAACACAATTATTTCACCTGCTCTGATTTTAAATTTGCATCAATATTAATTCCCAAAGACTCTACATATGCTTGTATTCCTTCCTTCACTTTATCCGCTATAATTTCTTCCATATCCATTTTTGCTTCTGATAATTTTCTCTCCATCACTTCGTTATTCTCTTTTGCTTTCTCTTTCGCTTCTAACAACTTTTTATCCATCGCTTCCATCTCTTTTTTTGCTTCATATATCTTCTCTGTCATCTCTATTTTCATAGCTGAGGTAGCTTTTTGAACTTCCATCTCAACCCTTGTATCAAAATCTCTTTTTTTAGCCTGAGATCATTTATACACGGGGCCATATACTAAGCTAGGAGATTCTCCTTTTCCTAGAGTTAGGACAATTCCATGAGTGTCTGATCCCATTACTTGGGAGTACACATCATTAGGAGCACTTCCAGGGACATTCAACTCAGGATACACCTCGGCAAGATCATCCATTTGTTTCTTTTTGAAAGAAAGGTAAAGTAATGAGAAGTTTTTTTAAAAAATTGTAATAGAAAGAAAGTACCTATATATTTTTAAAGAGAAAGAGTTTACCATAACTTCACCAGCTATCTCATTTACTGGTTGTTTATTCGCTCTAATGTGAGTTTTTTTGAACACCTCAATACGAGTTGGCAAAACGTCATTAACTCGTCTATCCAACGTCCCTCTACAATCGCACATTCTGGATAACGTCTATTCCTTACGTAGTTTTTAAGACAAAGCAAGAACCTAAAATAGATAATTATTAGAATACAAATACAATTTCTTGTAAGTATGATAAAAAAATAACAAACTGATACCGTTTGATAAACCATATTGAGCGATATTGTGAAGGTCCTCCCAACATTGCTTCTTCAGCTAAATGGATAAGTAGATGTTCCATGATATCAAAGCAAGATGGAGGAAATATTCTCTCCAAATGACATAGAGTTATTGCAACTTGATCTTGGAGTTTCTCTATGTCACCTATCTTCAGATCTTTTGAACAAATGCCCCTAAAGAAATTACTTAATTCAATCAATGGCTTAAGTACATTCACTGGCAGGAGATTCCGCAAGGCAATAGGAAGGAGTTGTTGCATTAAAATATGGCAGTCATGAATCTTCAACCCATGCATTGTGCGTTGCTTGAGATCAACACAACTTGAGATATTTGAAGCATATCCGTCTGGCACTTTCACATCTTTTAACACTTGTAAGAGGATGTCTTTTTGTGTGTTACTCAATGTGAAACATGCAGGAGGAAGATAATATTTTCCATTAGTCTTTTTCTTAGGATGCAAAGCTTTTCGGATCCTCATCTCTTGTAAATCTAAACGGGAGTTTAAATTATCTTTTCCTTTTCCATCAACATTCAATAATTGTCCAAAATATATTGTCAAAGACATTCTTTTCAATATGCATCGTATCAAGATTATGACGAATCATATTGTCTTTCCAGTATTCCAACCCAAAAAATATGCTCTTTTTGTTCCATATATTTTGCACCAAATTATCAACATCATCCCATTTCCTTTTACGAGATTTGGCCAATAGATCTTTACCAAACTTGTTTTTAACATTATTCAATTGCTTAAGAATCTCAATTCCCGTCAACCGTTTAGGTGCTCCATCTAACTCCACAAGGCCATTGAATGTCACTTTATCTTTTCAAAACTTGTGTCCATGAGATAACCATCGTCTATGAGACATGAAACAATATTTTCGCCCATTTTTCAATCTTGTATATTTAGTTTTGGTAAGACAACATGGACAAGCATATCTAGTTTTCACACCATATCCTGATAAGTTACCTAACCCTGGAAAATCACTAATTGTCCAAAGCAATGCTGCACACATTTGAAACATGTGATTGTTTGATATGTCATAAGTGGCAACACCAACCCACAATTCTTTTAACTCATCAACTAAGGGTTATAGATAGACATCAATATCATTACCTGGTGCATGAGGACCATCAATAATAGTTGATAATATCATATATGGTTGTTTCATGCATAACCATGGTGGCAAATTATATGGAATCAAGATAACAGGCCATGTGCTATGTGAGATAGACATAGACAATGGACTAAAGCCATCTGAAGCCAATCCAAGTCTAACATTTTGAGGATCTCGAGCAAAATCTGTATGTGCTTCATCAAATTTCCTCCAAGCAATACCGTCTGCAGGATGTCGCATTACCCCATCTCTAGTGTGACCTTCAACATGCCATCTCATTTGATTAGATGCTTTAGCTGACATAAATAGTCTTTGAAGTCGTGGTATTAACGGAAAATATCTAAACACCTTTGATGGAATATTTGATGTTTCTGAACTGGAATTAACTGATGCACCTTTGAACTGTTTGTATCTTAGAGCTTTGCAAAACTTACAAGACGTTCTATCTTTCGTCTCATTCCAATAAATCATACAATCATTTGGACATGCATGTATCTTTTTATATTCAAGTCCTAAATCTTTAATAATCTTCTTTGAATCATAAAATGACTTGGGCAGTGTTTCACCTTCTGGAAGCACATCTTTTAACAACTCTAATAACATGGAAAATGATTTGTTACTCCATCCATTGAGACGCTTTAAGTGTAATAGACGAACAAGGAACGAATGTAGTGAATACTTACTTCCAGGATATAACTCACGTTCAACTTCTTTCAGTAAGCGAAATAATTCTTCAGTCTTCTTATCAAAACCCATGTTATCTTGATTTGACCCATCAAATTCTTCAGCACTAGTGTCCATATCAACAAAAGATGTAGGAAGAATTCCAAATGCTTAATGTAACATGTCTTGCATCTCATGATCATCACCTTTATCTAACTGATTAACCAATTTTGATGAAAATAGTTCCTCACCATGATAAATCCAACTAGTGTAACTAGTTAGAAATCCATCAACCACAATATGTTCAACAATCAAATCTTTTCGAACAAATTTCATATTACAACACTTTCGACATAGACACAATATTGCAGATGCATCTGGCCTATCTTGGAACGAGCATGAAGTAGCATGATAAGGAAATACTATTTATGAATTTAGTGTGCAAGTTGCAACACTTTATGATGTAAACATATACTCTTGGGTTTTCTTTCTGGTTATTTTTTATAGGGGAGGGTGTGGGGCGAGGGGTGTGTAAATTTATGTGCGTGCACACATGTGTGCTTGTGTAAATTTATGCATTTAAGTTAAGCCATTGACATATGGATATGGAGCCAACTTAATTTCCTATGATTCATGTGAACTAACAAAGGTTTCAAAAGTTCAACTTACAAACCTGGTGTATGTAATTCCACACAATGCACTTATTCCAATCCTAATTACTGTGGTGACTGCGTATTGAAACCAAAATTGCAGCCTGGATGCAACAACAATAGTTGTTACATTTGGGGTGAAAATCCCTTGATTGATTGGTTTGATGATAGCGCTGAAATTGCTGATGATGTATTTGTTATTGGTTCTACTCCTAGTGTTCGTGTAACTTTGTTGCGGTTCATTTTTGCTTGAATCTGTTTATTCCTTTTGCTTCAACAGACTGGCAGTGGTAGAAAATTGCAGCACAATGCAATATACAGCTGATCAAACCAAGTGATACCGAGAGGCCATTTTTATGGACAACAAGTAAGTCCTTCAGTTTTCGGTAAAAATGAGAACAACAACATTTACTTTCTAGCTTTTATTTGCGTTATCTTCTTTTATGGGGTTAAATTCATTCTCAATCATACTATTCAGCAAGAATCCTTTCATGTTTACCATATGGGACGATCTAACAGACAATGAGGGGGTTGTACTACTACAACTGTTGCACGAGCACACTGTTATTCTTGCAAAATGAGTAGCTGTTACAGAGTACCGTCGCGGTAAGATCGTCTTTCCTTAATTTATTTGATCCTACTATGAATAATTTCTTTGCTTTACTTGTCACCATATGTTGTTCCCGCATCTATAAGGTTGACAACCAGATACATTTCGACAATTTTAGTCAACCCTTTATATGTGCAACAAATTAACTTTCCTGCCATTCTAATCCACCATCCTTCAAGTTATTTACATGTGGGGAAAAAATAAAAGATAGTCATTTTTACCGTGGCTTTTAGCAGGGCAAAAGACAACGAACAAATGCTCTTCGCTTATACTTTGAGAAGCTCATCTGAATTATCTTCATCCCTCAATCTTGCATCTGTTGACAATGAAACAATATCTATCTCGGTCATTCCTTCATTGTCGTCTAGAATGAGTTTAAAATATGACTTTCACTTTCTTTTTCAGTATTGACCAACTGCTCCATAATGAGATTTCTCCACTAAAAAAAATGCTAACAATAAGTGTTTGGCTGAAAAAATATTAGTGATGAGAGCTGAAGATGAAACAGTCGTTGTCCAGGTACTTCGTATTATCTCTTTCGAGTTGTGATCTGCATAAGTGTTTGTTCTCTACTGACAAATGAATCTGCCTTTTTCTTTGCTGATTGTGACCTCTGTGAGCTTCAGTTTTCTTTAAGTTTTGATAAAATGAAATTTTGCATTTTAATGTGGATCAGTAGTCTATATGTTGTCTTGGGAAGGCACTGCCTTCAAGATGAATTAGCTTTGCAAGTGATTCTTTATTTCTTTTAGATGTCTCTTGTCTTTAAAATGTTGAAATTTATAAAGAGTTGTCTTCCAGCAGTCCATTTATGCCTAAGGGAAATTACACCAGCATTCCATTTTGTTACTCGCTGTTTTTCATAACAGTACCACTACATACTACATTGGGAAGGGACTGTGAAGGTATTGTTAAAAGTGACTAGTATTGAGCATATTAAATACATGATTTATTTCACTAACTTATTTTTATTTTGAATGTGCAGGAAAATGCCAGTAATTGAATTTGAATACTGGCTAGAAGTAAACTCGATCTATTGTAGTGAACGATGAAGAGTTTTTGTACTATTGTCATGTATGTTTGAATGTATTTGGTTTTGTGGAATTTATTGATAGTAGAGATCTTTAAGCAATTGATTTTTAAGTATCGGTTGTACAAGACATGTTTCCCGAAATTTATTTGAAATATATTCCTTCGATTTATTTATTAGCTAATTTTGTGCTTTTTATCACTTATATATATAATTAATTATGTGATTATTGAAGATATGCAAATAAAAATTATTATTCTCAAAAATGAAAAATTGTGGCTACAAAGATTCTACACAACATTGTCAAACTTCAAAAGTGTTGCTATAAGGACGTCCAACGTGTGGCTTATTGATTAAAAAATTTATCTTGTACATAAGAAAAGTTATACTTTATAAGTGTTGTTGTAGATGAGAAATAAAAGTCGACACTTTTTAAGTGGGACGAATAACTAAGCAAAGGCCACACTTTTAAGTGTAGTATAATCAAACAAAAGGTGTTGCTAATGAATTACTACAAAGCGTGTCCTTTATACCTCTTTGGCTACGCTTTTTTGTATATTAAAAGTAGCTTTCATATAGAATTATTTTTTAGGAAATTAAAAATGCCGTCTACAATAGTCGGAAGATCACCTAATAGTTAATTAATTAACTATTACGACAACCGTAGTCGGCGTTGTTAAATTAATAAATTATTATTTAATAAGTATTCCGACTACAGTAGTCAGTAATATTAAAATTAATAAAATATTATTTTACTACCGTTCCTACTACAATAGTCAGCAGTTCAGGTACTTTAATGGTCGGGTTTTAATTTATATGTAGTGACTACGGTAGTCGGCAAGTATTTTCCGATGCTCAGTCTGTTGACTACTCAAAAGTTGTCAGAAAGTCATCGGAAAACTCCATTTTCCTACTACATTTCGACCAATTTTGAAGTCGGCAAACAACAAAATTGTAGTAGTGTAATATATTCAACATTTGTATTAAATGTCGCTATTTTAGCAACACTTTTGCTAAATGTCGCTAAAATCAATGACATTTTACAACAAATGTCACTATTTTAGTCACATTTTTTCTAAATGTCACTAAAATCAATGACATTTTGCAGTAAATGTCATAATATATTCAACATTTATATTAAATGTCACTATTTAAGCTATATTTTTTCTAAATGTCACTAAAACCAATGACATTTTGTAATAAATGTCATATTATATTAGACATTTGTAGCAAAATGTCGTCATTTAAATGACATTTTCGCTAAATGTCGCTAAAAACAATGACATTTTGCAATAAATGTCATTATCATAGTGGCATTTTGGATCAAATGTCATTATATTTACGATATTTGATACCAAATGTCATTATTTTACGACATTTGACATCAAATGTCATTGTTTTATGACATTTTGTTCTTAAATGTCATGAAATTCTTTATTTTCCGACATTTGTTTCAAATGTCACCAAATTAATGTCGTCGTATGTACATTTTCTTGTAGTGTGGGATGATACATTGAGCTTATCAACAAGCATAAATGAAAGAATGTAGTACGGGTAGAAGCTAACAGGTCGCCCAGAATGATACATCAAGCTAATCATAGTAAAAGCAACAAAAAGCATGTGCAATCAAGTAAATTAACATTTCTACCATTTTAAAGTCGTAATAGCTCCCAAGGACTACCAATTAATTTAAATAATCTTTTCTTTTTACCAATATCAAGTCTTTTTTTTCCAACAATGAGCATTCAAGTGCAACAACCACCACCAGATCCATCGACATTCTGAAGCTTTACACCAAATTACAACACGCCAAACACATATTTGGTAAATTCCCATCACAGTACAGACGTTCTAACATGGGACTCCAGCTTGTTCAAGCTCATGACCTTGGGCCCAACAATCAATAGTAATAAAAATAAAATCCCAAAAAGCACCATAAGCAACGAACAACTCAAAAAAAAACAAGACATGTGATAAACTAAGTTTCATGCGACCTAAGAGCAATTTCTAAGGATACTATGTGATACAAGTACAAGGATTAACCTAAACTAAGACTTTTATAACTAAAACCTATACTAAGCAACCCAATAATGGTCATAAGTCGACTAAGGATCAAAAGCCTACACTATTCCTAACTCAAACCTAATCATGCAATACTAATCAAAATACATTCACTATAAATGAGCCAAGTCTAAGAAAAGGAAAATTGCAACCTACCTCAAAGCCGAAACCACACACGAACTATAGCTTGGGTGATTTTCCCTTCTGGAGAGCCTCAGATTGCTGCCAAGCTATGAAGAACAGAACGAGCAAATCAATATGGGAATAACAATACCCATATAACCAATACAAAAAATGGACCAAAAATCGGGTCAAATATCAATCCTCGAGTGATATTACAGAATTACTAAACTAAAACCATCATTATGTTCCCCTCAAAATGAGGATTACTTAACCGAAAGATGGGCGAAAATAGAGTTCAATTTTGACCTCAAATGGTTTAATACTAACTTTAAAGATTAGGAATGAAGGAATTTGAGGTCGTAAACAAAATCTATTTACAAAAGTAAACATATAATCAGGTTAAGGAAGAGGAAGGGAAGAAATTTACCTTTGAATCACAGAAATTGGCAAAGAAATGAGCAAAATTTCCCTTGGCCGAGCTCCACGCAATTGGGTTTCTTCCTTGAAGAAATGAAGAACAAAAGGAATTTTAATCCTAATGATTTTTGCAAGAGTAGCCGTTTAGTCTCCCAAGCGATCATCACTTAAGCTGTCAAAAGATTGCAAATGCGACCCCGACCTAAGAGGCGCCTGTCGCTTAAGATGTCCCATGGTCGCAAAAGAGACCTCCACTAAAGCGACTTGGTCACTTAAGTAACCCCCGTCCATAGGTGCATCTTCACTGAAGCGACCCCTTGGTCACTAAAGAGACCATCGTTTGAGAGATCAAGGGTCAGTAAAAATGAATGCACCAGAAGCCACAGATCAGTAAAATATTTAAGTGTTCCCAAACTTCAAATGGGCCCTTGGAATATATTCAGGGTCCAAAATGTCATTACCCGAGCCTACACCCAAGATATGGCCGACACTCAAGAACCATTGTTGGTCCCCAAGTGAACCCTCATCCTGGCTAACTACAAGTGAAAGACTGACTTCAGCATACATAAGCATCAAATTGAAAGAAACGTTTAAAAACAATTTACTGAATCTCAAAACTTTGCTAAATATACTTAGTATGAAGCATAAGTTATAAATAAAATATATGAAACTGAAAGACTCTTCAAAACTATCTATCTATGAAGCCTCTTCTATTAATAAAAGATGTTAGGACAAGACCCACGACACCTCAAAAATACTAACTGGAAAGTAACTGTGAAGTCCTTTAGAATACAAGGAGGCTCACCAAAGCTAACTGGAGTGTAGAGTGATCTCAATGAAGCACCTTTTGATAATCATGAACACTTATATCTGCACCATAAAATATCGAATGACATCAGTACATGGAATGTACGAGTATGTAATATGGCTGAGTGAACAAATAACTGAAATGACTGAAAGCAACTCAACTGAATCAATACATGAACATGAAGTGCAAACCATTTAAGCTTTACAATATGATATGCAATAAAAGCAATAGGAAAATAATATACTTTACTTGTGGGGAGTCTTTCTAACTGACAACCATTACCTTGAGCCTAGCAATGATATAATGTTTCACCACACGTTGCTAGGATCATCCTATACTTTGCCGGGGTATAGGATGATATCGTGACTATGGATCCATCTAATTGGCCTTCTCAGAGGCAGTGAGGAGTCGCATGAAGAATCAATGCTATCCTATCCTACGCTGGCTACGTAGTTCTATGGGACTTCTAAATCATAAAAGACTCTAACCTAACTAGGTGCTCGACACTACTCACAAAATAAATAATATAACTTTGTGCTCAATTCACCCATTACAAAGAGTGATCTTCTTACATTACTTGAAATACTTATCAAAACATGAGACATGTTTACCTCCGTGAAAACATGCACTTATGAACTTTTCTTTCAAGTCCAATAATTAACATAGGTACATATGTGTATATATATATATATATATATATATATATACACACATACATATATATATATATATATACACACATACATATATATATATATACACATATATATATATATATATTAGAAACTCCTAAGTCTTTATGAAATAGAACCTTTAAACTTTTTCTCAAAACTCATCTTTACTTCCTCAAAAACTCAGTTTAAAACTCAAATGTTGGCTTTGAAAAACTTCTCAAGTTTTATAACTCAAAATAGGGTTCCTGCTGAATTTTAGATATGAACAAATCAACTCAAGGATCTCAATAAAAATATAGGAACTCATTACTTAGGAATAGAATTTCAAAAAGAAATAGGAACTCAAGAACTCAAATCAACTCATCTCAAGAATACTCATATCTAGGGGTATAATCCTAGATTTCCCTTTTACTGATTTAAAAGTAGATGTAGGGTGTGAGGACGAACTAGTCCAACACTATGATAGCCTTACATATCTGAAAGAATAAGGTTCTTGAAGAATTTTTAAGAATATTGAAGAAGAACTTGATTAGAAGCCTTGAAACCCTAGCTTGAAGGTGAACAATCAAGAAAATCTTTCTTGAGATTCTTGAATTCTCTAGCCAAGAATCAAGATTTTCATTAGTGATTCATAATTGTATGGAGGAATTTGAATTAAAAAGAATTAAATTCTTGGAGAAAGACTTGAAGAAGAATCTTGAATGGAGTCTTGTGCTTTTATTTTTTCCTTAGGGTTTTTTCTTAGAATTTGAGAGAGAAGAGAATGATGGATTAAAAGATGGAAATAGGATTGTTTAGGGCTTTAAAGGAGTTAAGAAATACATTTTAAAGGTTTTTCTAGTGGTATAAGGAGAAGAAAATTACCTTGTTTAGAATTTTCTCGCGGCTAAAACAGAACTGCACTATACCAATTACTAAAATGGTCATAACATTTTACTCAAAAATTGGATTGACGCGAAATTGATGGTGTTGGAAAGTAGATTCAAATATCTTTAATTTGATAGATTATGAGCCACATAACTCTTTATATTCTAAGAGATATGGCTGTTTGAAGTTGATCCAAGTAAACTCTTACATCAAAACTTAATCAGTAAGGAAACTTTCAACTCAACTTTGTGCTAAGATTTTTTAGTGACCTTAATTGATATCCAAATTCATTCCCATACTAAAGAATTTACCTTTACAAGTATGAGCAATTTAAGAATAACCCGATAAGACCTTATGTTCAAATAAAGAATAGTACGGGCCTTAGCTTAAAAAATTTTGGGGCGTTACAATATCTCCCCCTTGGGAAAATAGTTACTCTTACTATCTTCCAGCTTAACTCAAAATCACAAATTACTTAACATAAGGTGATTATTCTAATTTAAATCACGAGATTCAGGTTCTATACCTCTATAAAAAATCTCATCCGAAGAATACTTCTCCCTATAACTACATTCAACCAACCTCGAGTCTTAATCAAGAATCATTTAATCCATCATGCATTCATCCACATGCTACCAACACCACATTCAAGCCTAGTACTATAACCACTCCATGGACTCCTACTAACCAATCCCTATAAGAATTCCTCATTCTCTCATCACTTCTACAAACAAACCTTTCATGCATCACTACCAGGATTTGACTAATTACTCATCGTAAAACCTTATCTCATTCTTCTTCTACATTTATAACCTTAGATGGAATAACCATAACATCACTATCCCAATAAGAAATAGATATCCTCTTCTCTATCCTTCACACAACTACTATCAACAATACCACTCTCAAAACTGAAAAGGATTACTGAAAGGACTTTAGGGCGAATATCATAAGCATGATTCATTCGAGAATTCTGATATAAGAATATGCATGACATAACATTATCTTGCTTTCCATTGAGAGTAATTCATGAATTCAGGAGACTAAACATATTGTGAACATGAATGCTTATATGAATAGGTTCATATCATGGATGCCAACTGGTATCCATAACTTTATGGAGTAATATTGAGATCAATGGGCTAAATCTTTGCCCCTCATTCTGGAAACTGAGCATAGATGTGAATCTCTCTAAAGTGTACGACCACAGGTCATGACCACAATTATGATAGAAGAAACATCATCATGATGTTGTAATAATTGATCATCGAGGAATACGCAAGATTATGAATGGATTGATATATCTTTAAAACTCTTTCTGAAGACATCACTATCTTATCCTCAACACTTTACTTGATTTCTCATCTTATCATCTCCCTCTTAGGTTTGGAGTTGACACTCTAAATTCATGGATCTATTCTTATCATCTCTAAACCGGTCTACATTCCATTTACTCTAATACCCGGGAAAGACTTATCTTATGGCTTGTCACACCCCGAAGCTACCCCCAGGACGTGGACACGAGACCTAGGATCATGAGTAACCCCAAGCTAACCCTGCTAGCATATCATAAACATACTAAAGTAAACTGAATCAATACATACTGTGTGGAAGCTAATACTGAGATAATCTGAAATGATGGGGAATACCCATATACTAAATCTGAATAAAGAAAACTAAGAGTTTAACAACAATTGAAAAGTCAAACTCTAATACTAAAGCTGAATCTAACTATGTCTGAAATAAGCCTCTAACTGACTAGAAGTGTTGGGACATGCCCCAACTAAATCTACTAAAACTGAAACTAAAAGAGTGAAAATGGAAAGATAACATGTTTGACGTTCTCGAGAAATAAGGACTCACCACTGATGCTGCTGAACTAGAGATCGGGAGCCGATCTATGCGTGATCTGGAAGCTGAGGACTTAAACCTACATCATGAGAAGATGATAGAGTAAAGCAGCCTTCAGCAGGAGCTGCACTACAATGCCTCAGCTCTGGGAACAGGAAGGAACTAAGCACCCTGGTTGAATAACAACATAACTGAACAAAGCAATAAAGCATTGATATAATTTGAACATGATAAGGATACTAAAAATACTGAACATGAGCTAACTGAATGCAATGACCAAGTTTATAACATGTTGAGATTGAATACTGACTGTACTGATAACATGGTCAATGCAATAGAATCTGACTGAACTTTGAGAGCTTTTAATAACTGACATAAAACCACATGAGCTAAATGTGGAGTCCGATGTATACGCCCCATCGAGAGGACCCAATACCTGCCAGAGGTATAAAGGCATGACTGGCGTGATCACTAAAATGTTGCCTACAGAGGGGACTTACAACCTATGGGGCACGTATTTTTGGGACTTGCGGGTGACTAACCCTAGTCCACTCGGTATTAAGTCTACTCCCAACTGATTATGTAATTTAGCAATTTATAACTGAAATGTTGTAATTATGGATAGCTCAAATACTGACTTGCTAACTAAAAATGCAACATTAATGTATTGATAATGAAACATTTATAACTGGAGCATGTATAACTGAATAAACTGACCTAGCATGTGTAATTTATGAACTAAAAGAACTACATAGCTAGGGTTCTGAATCTATGAAGGAATTTATACTAAAACATACTAAAATCATGATAATCTGATTAGGAACATTAAAGTAACTAAATTGTAATGATCTGCTGAAATTCTAGAAACCCTAGGTCTAGATAATATTAAGGGAATCAAGAATCTGACTGAATTCTTAGGACCTAATGGGCGAAAGGAACCCACTAACGAAATCCCACATACCTAGTGACGAATTCCACGGAGAAATCTTTCAATTCTGGGGCTGGAACTGATGAAAACCTGTTGCGTTCTTGAACTAGGGCTTGGTCGACTCTTTCTCCTTCCGCGTTCTAATTTTTCTATGTTTTTGGTGAATGATTTGCTTAGGGTAGATTCTAATTAAGTTGCTAGGCTGAAACTGACCAAAGCTGCGTAGTTTAGGGGCCCAATGCATAGGGAAAAGACCAAACAACCCCTGACTTAACTACTGTTGGGGCTGGCTGATGGACCTGACCCATAGACTGTGGATCGACCTATGGTCCGTGCTGGTCGGCGTTGTTCGGCGATTGGGACTAAGATTCGAGGGTCCGACCTACGGCCTTGGACCACAGACCGTGGTCTGACCTACGATCCATAGGTCCTAGCGTGGGTCAGGACTTAGAATATTTTTATGGGCCTTTCTGGCAGGGGCTACAGGTGGCCATCGGTGGACCACTAGGATGCTACGGTCCATAGGTGGTGCTCGTCGATGGCACCTATAGCTTCTGAAATCTAAAATCTGGTCTGTCTAGGATACGGGGTTTTACATTATCTCCCCCTTGGAACATTTGTCGTCGAATGAAGTCTAAATTAGCGAATATGGAGGGAAAGAGTTGTAAACCCTACCACTAAACACTGGAAACTAATTTCTGACTGAGCTAAGTTCCAAGGACATGCAAATACCCTAAAAATGCAAGTATAAATTGAAGGAACACTGAAGAGGAAAACTGTTACTAAGACTGAATATACACATGAATGACTGGAAAACTGAAGAGGAACTGTTACCTCAAGCCGAAATGGAATCGAAAGGAAAGAGGTGAGGATACTTGGCCTTCATGGCTGCTTCTTCTTCCCAAGTATCTCTCTCTACAGACTGACTCCTCCATAAAACCTTAACTGAAGTGACTTTTTTGTTTCTCAACCTTCTATCCTGTTGATCAAGAATCTCAATTGGCACATCCTCATAAGCGAGACTATCCTTCACAGCCACACTTTCTAAAGGTACTATAGATGCTGGATCATCCACACACTTCTTTAACAACGAAATGTGAAAAAATGGATGCACTGCCGCTAGTTCTACTGGAAACTCTAACTCATAAGCCACTTTACAAACTCTTTTCAAGATCTTGTAAGGGCCTACATATCTAGGACTTAGCTTACCTTTCTTGCCAAATCTCATCACCCCCTTCATAATTGACACTTACAGGAAAACCCAATCATCAACCTGGAACTCTAGTTCCATTCTTGTTACATCTGCATAAGCCTTTTGGCGACTTTGGGCTGTCTTAAGTCTATCTCTAATGAGTTGCACTTTCTCCATAGCATTATGAACTGAATCTGACTCTATCAAGGTTGCTTCACCCACTTCAAACCAGCCAACTGGAGATCTACATCTATGCCCATACAATTCCTCATAAGGGTCCATCTGAATGCTGGAGTGGTAGCTATTATTGTAAGAGAACTCTATAAAAGGAAGGTGACCATCCCAACTACCCTTGAAGTCGATCACACAAGCTCTCAATATGTCTTCTAAGGTCTGAATGGTACGCTCTGCTTGACCATCCATCTGTGGATGAAATGATGTGCTAAGGTTAACCTGAGTACCAAGAGCTTTCTGAAATGACTTCTAGAAATGAGAGGTAAACTAAGGACCTCTATTTGAGATGATAGACAAAGGAACCCCATGCAACATGATTATCTCATCAATGTAAAGGTTGGCATAATCCTCCACCGAATCTGTAGTCTTAACCGCCAAAAAGCGCGCAGACTTAGTAACTCTATCAACAATCACCCAAATGTAGTCATGTTGTTTGCGAGTACGAGGTAAACCTGTAATGAAGTCCATGTCGATCACTTCCCACTTCCAAGTTGGAATGTTGATCTCTTGAGTCATACCTCATATTTTATGATGTTCTACCTTGACTTGCTGACAATTGGGGCACTTAGCCACAAAATCTTCTATATCCTTATTCATGCCATTCCACCAAAAGACTTTCCACAGATCACGGTACATCTTAGTGGCGCCAGGATGAATAGAATATCTGGAATTATGGGCTTATGNCAAAATCTTCTATATCCTTATTCATGCCATTCCACCAAAAGACTTCCCACAGATCACGGTACATCTTAGTGGCGCCATGATGAATAGAATATCTGGAATTATGGGCTTATGCATGAATCTGCTGTCTCAACTTATCCATCTTACGAACACATAATCGACCCTGATAGCGAAGCACACCATCTCCCCCTTGGGAGAAAACCTCAACTCTCTACTGATGGACTACACCCTTTAGTTGAAGAAATATCGGATGACTGTCTTGCTATTCCTTAACCTCCACTACCAACGAAGATTCTGACCCATTCTGAACTGTTAGACCACCATCTGATATGCTCATAAGGCGAACTCCTAATACGCTCATATTACACCTCCCTACAGAAGTATAAGCGATCGTTATCAAGTAAAGAACCCAACTTGTAGATTGGGGTCGATCCCACGAGGAAAATGGTTTAGACATTACTTTAACCAACAATTATATTCAATTAGTCAAATTACTTCCAGAAACAGTTAATTAAAGGGGGGGGGTTCTGTTTGTGTGAAACAAATAGTAAGAATTTAATAAGTAATCAGTAATCAAAACTCAATTTTGGTTGTTATCAAGATGAGAAAAATAACTAGGGTATACGTGTTCCCCACAAGCTCATAACGCAGTAATCCTAGTAATAGCTATCTTTCCTAGTGTACTACATGCAAAGTGATAAGTTAGGTATCTCTAAATCCTTGGTCCGACATCTAGAGAATTTCATCCCGCACCTTGGTCCTGCTACGTGTGTATAATTTACTAACCCTTACCTCTACCTTATATTAGACATCATAATCGATGTTTGGCTTAGTTATTACTTTGCACAAATCGACACTAGCCTATTAGATAGTATCACACTAAATCTATGTTGATAATTCTTTTCTTGTTGATTACCTCCTTGGTTCGGCAAGTAGGAACAAGGCGAGTTCTAACGCGTCCACTCGTTAAAAAGACTTCTAACCGAAAGAATTATCAATGCATGCAAAACACTATTCAAGAATTGCTTATTTACTATTCATACATTGTTAATCGCTCATGGTTCCCACAACCCTAGTTGTGGATTTAGTTACCCATATTAGCAAGAACACAATTCATAGTTTTAGATGAAGAAATCATGAACTTACGTAAAGAGGATAATAAACCCAGAAATTCAACTTGAATTGCAAACCCAAAATCTTCAAAATGAACTTAGGAAATCAATAATTGTTAGGTTTTCAAATTAATCTCCCAAGTCACAAAGTAAAACTAGAATAATAATCTCCAACCCCCAAAAACGAGGTTTACATGCCCTATTTATAGAAAACAAATCCTAAATTAAAAAGGGAAACAAATTAAGGAAAGATTGTTCAGGCACGCGTCTTTATTCCACGAGACTGACTTATGGACCGTCGATGGATCTACGGTCTGTAAGTCCCTTCCGTCAGCCAGGACTTAGAAAATATTTCAGCTTCCAAAAATCAGCTTCTCTGAAGCAAACGACTGACTTGCAGTACGGACCGTAGATAGATCTACGGTCCGTCAATCTTCTCTGTAGTTCCACAGTTAGAATCTTCAAAAATCAGGTACTGGAACCCTCGCAATATCAATCTACGGATCAATCAATACGGTCCGTAGATCAATCTACGGACCGTCAATGGCCACCGTGGTTCCACACTTGGTCAGATTTCCCTGATTTGTCTTCCATACCTTTCCTGCTGATCTATGGTCATCACCTACGGACCATCAATGGACCTACAGTCCGTAGATCACCTCCGTGAATGCCCTTTTTCTGCATTTCTTTCAGCTGTCTCTATACTTCCGCGCTTGAACATCTTTCCTGCAAAATACGAAAAAAACACATTAAAACCAATACAAAAAGGCCCTAGACACACACAACTTGTAAGTGAAATTTATTAGAAATACCGTAAACTCACGGTATATGAACACCTTCAACTTAAATTCGTTGTTTGTCCTCAAGCGACGCACTACGACTCTAAACGACACTTGTATAGAAGCAAGCATTTCAGGCCCAAGCAATCACATGGCTCTCTACCCCCCTCACTTTTCAGGTGCAACTTCGTTCTCTTTGACTCGATAAGCTAATCCATGCAGCTCAAACCATGACACTGATCGACCAACTAACACACAACATACACCTTCTCACTGTCACCAAGGTACCAACTTTCCGACAATGTTACTAGTGCCCTTACTTCAAACGAAATCCCCTTTTCAAAAAAAAATGAATGTCATTCATGGTACAAGGATTTATTCAACACTCACGCTCATAAGTAATTTCAAATACAGTTAGTGCTTAATAACATAAGCTTGCCCTTATTTTCACTGCTTAGACTCTCCAAACTAGACTCTAGGATCACTATAGGACTTTTTTGGCTTGTAACGTAGGCTCAGGGTCAGGTGTGGTACATTTGGGTACTGCTTAGTGGCTTTCTACCATCCTTAAAATGACACTAGGCTTTTAACCTCTTTTTGCCCTATTTCTGTCATACTATCGCTTTACCTTCTTTCCCTTAATTTTCTTCAACCACGGATGTGACTTTAGACTTTGTAGTTTTTTTTACTTTTATTTTATTTTTCTTTTAGCTTTCAACAAGTCACATCCTTTCCTCACGTTTTCTTTCTTTTTTTTCACATCACTCTTTTCATACCCATTTTTCTTTCAGTTTCCTCTTTCATAGCCACCCTCAACTTATGGATTTTCCGTTAGTTGAGGTGCACAATACCCGATGTCGGGTCAGGGCCAAGATTGAAGTTACTTTTTTTTACATTAGCCACCCTCAACTTAGGCTTTTGGCCTAAGTCGAAGTGCACATGTCCAAAGAGGGACCGGGGCCAACATAGTAGATTATGGGAAGGTGAGTTCGGGGTTTGGAAAGAAATGGTTTACTTTTAGTCTCAAAGTTGGATCAAAGGGAGCAGTTATTTCATTTGGTTAGATCCTTATTTTAGGCAATTTGTGGACTTTTCAGAACAATGGCCTATAATCACTTCCTAACCTCTAGATTGAATTGTCTTAGCAGGACTAACCGGGTAAGTTCTAGTTTTGCCCAAAAACTGTTTAAACACTCAACGATTTTCACCCACTCTTGGCACATAGTTTCATTATCAGATTATCAGATTACCCAGTTCAAGTTTCAGCTCAAGTCATGCCATCGAGTTGATTCGTTATTATATCATACTCAGAGCCAACACATTCAACTAATCGTAGACTATAACTTCTAGCATACATCCCAAAATCTGACGGGTATCATTTTTCATAAGCCATCATGCTTCTTTCTTTATCATGCTTCTACACATACAATCCTAAGACATGCCGGTTCAACAAAAATTAAACAATCTCTTGGGGGAAAAGAACACAGGCAAGAAAACCCCAAGAGAGGATTTATGAGTTGGGTTATTCAGACTTCACCCTATCACTCATAATCCATTTACCCCACCCCTAACAAAAAATAGATACTTGTCCCCAATGCGTACAAAAATAGTAAAAGAAAATGGATTGGGTGAAGCAAACCTGTGGCGCAAAGCGCCGGCGAATCATCAACAAGCAGGGGGGTCTGGTTTCTCGGAGCCCACTGGAACAATAGTAGGGGCACCCTCAGTAGTGCCCACATCAACAATCATAACACCCTTAGTAGTGCTCTCTATCAATCTCACCACACCATCAGTGGTGCTCACAACGTCCCCCAAAATAGGCTGGACCTCTACAACTGGGGCAGAGCTCGATGCCCCTGTAACTCTCTCACGCACCCTTTGCTGGCGCAACTCTTCTTCTAAAATCAAAGCCCTCCTAGCCTCCTTCTCCTGCCTACGCTGTCTCTTTTGAGCTTTCTCCTCCTCAGTGCGATGAGAACGGTGCCGTTTGCCTTTGGCATGGGTAGGTGCAAGCCCCTCCTCGGCGGTCCCACTGAATAGAGCATCCAACACTGTTTCATCAGCCAGTGCAGTAGGTGCAACCTTAGGCTCAACTGAAGGGGCGATAAGAATGACATCAACGTCGGTCCGGAGGCTGGCTAAGTCTGCCTGCAAAGCAGATAGATCAATGGCCGGGGCTGATCGCTCGAGGACTCGCAATTCAAAAACATCAAGATGCTTATTAACAGCCTGGACCTTCTGGTCCATCATCTCCTCTATCCTGCGCTCCATTCTAGCCTCGAACTCAGCTATCGTCTTTTGCATCCACAGCTAGATGTGATGCAGCAGTGTGGCCATCTGAGCCTCTAATTTCTGTACTCTGGCCAGTGGGAGAACAGTAGCTCCTAACTGTGGTGTGGACCGGGAAGAGCTAGGAGCCATACTAGCTTCCTGAGATGAGAAGCCCGGGACAGTATCGGTGTGATCTGGGATGTTGGGGTCACCGCCCTGTACCTGCCCCACTGTGTTAGCAAGATTGGCACCCAAGGGAGGTACCTCAACCTGAGGCTCTTTGCGAGGTGCTGCCGCATTTGCCTCATCTCAAATGAGGTCAATGTCCAATGGCCCTGTAGGGTGGACTAACTTGTCACAATGCCAGATCGCACTCCAGAGTCCCTGCACAATTGAAAGATTAGACATGGGAAAGGGTAAGTAGTGGAGGTCTTGAATGTCCTCTCGTGAATCTCTGCCTACAGCATGCAGGCAAAGTCAGTCTCCACTCCTGCTACTAATTCCGCAACCATGACCGCTCTGTCCTATGTGACGTGGTTGTCAGCTTTTGTAGGCGACACTCTGTTCCATACTAGCAGCCAGAAGAACTTGGCCACAAAATTTAATGTGGCCTTTTCGATGCCCAACCGTGGAGCGGCGACCCATTTCGCACGCTCGCCAACTGTAACAATGTACCTAGCCAACCATAGTAGAACAGCCTCTCGTTGCTCAGCGTTCCTCTGGAAAGCGCCACTTTGCACGATGTCCCATCTATAATCAAACTCTGCTGTGTTGAGAGACCAGGAGTGACCCGTGGTAGGACCATAGAGAAAACGTCTGATCGTGGCAGGTGATATATCTACCGGACAACCTCGAACCAAAGTGGAGGTGAGAGGATCTTGAGCTAGGGGCTTTGACTGCTTGGAGATTGAACATCTAAGAGTGGCAGCATAGGAGGCATAGAATTCCCGCACAATCTCCTCGCTATACGTCCCTGGGTCTCAAGCCATCAAGTCACACTTGTGAAGGTTGAACAACCGGTGAATGTCCAAAACAGCGTGCAAGCTCCCCGTGAGGACTCTGCGCTCCTCTGTAATTAGTCGGGCCATCTTCTGTTTGTCGTTTACCATCTTGGCATCCCGATAAATTTGCCATTGGCCTTCTATACACCACCTATTTAGCTCGCCAACTACTGGAGTGGGGTCATCATTTCGTGGTGCAGGTATGGACTCTAAGCTAGTTGCCTCATCAGACGAGGTTGCTTGGTCATTCTCACCAGACCCTGTGGTTGATTTAGCACTAGACCCTGCAGCATGGGCAGACTCGAATCCTGAAAAATGAGCAGACTTGGAGCCTGAAGCATGGGTAGACTTAGATCTGGACATAGACCCCTCTGAACTGGAAGCAGCCCCAGTTGGTGATCCGATCAGTGTGTGCTCCTCATCAGACTGGGAGACAGTGACTACGCCGGGAAGCACCTTCCGGGGAGTGCCTCTAGTACCTCGAGGTGCAGTGCGAGAAGTCCTAGTATTGAGAGGAACATATACTGGATCTGTGTCCGTGTCTTCATCGATTAACCTGAAACTAGGGGCAACAGATTTTGACTTTCCCCGTTTTGAGTAGGTGACCAGCTTCTTGGGTGCCATCGTACCTGTGGGGGCGATATTAGTGCCCATGACTAACCATAAATATACTAAGAAAAAGTTGAGAACTATAAACGAACAATAATAAACTGCCAAAAAAATTTCAGACAGAGGCTACAGTGGTCATCCACGGAGGGTACCTACGGTCCGTAGACTGATCTATGGTCCGTGGAACTCTTTCGTGGATCAGGGAACCAACAATATAGGTCGTAGATGAAAACCACGGATGTGCAGAACAGTCCGTAGATTGATCTACGAACCGTAGTCCATATCCGTGGTTTTACACTTGGTAAAATTTTTTATGTGCATCCAGTGACGAACCTCATCTACGGTTCGTAGACGGGGTATAGTGGATGCCATCTGTGCCAGGTTTCAGCCATTTTTTTTTACTTCTGATCATACATATTTGGCCTTATTTTTCAACATTAACGAAGTCTCATCATGCATTTCAACATTCAATTATGCTAGTTCTTCATTCTTAAGATTCCGATTGATCATTTTACCAAACAATTTAGACAAGTTTTGGAACCCTAAGTCGAAACTTACATATAGACTTACAATCACATACAATAAAGCTACACAATCACTATCTATCGTTCCAACGACATTGCAATTTTCAAGTTTATCATGCAATTTCATCTGACAATTACCCAAGGTCAATGTGACGACCCTAAAAATGAACTAGTGAAACTAGAGCCTCACATGTTAGTTTGGAGTTGAGAACTTGATGAAATGATGAGAAATGACCGTGACGTTCGGAAACTAGTCATTTGAACTAGCGAGCTGTAAGGGTCAACTTTAAATGGTCATATATTTTAGCTCAAAATGAATTAGGTGGACCTTTACCTATCCAATTAAAGGTCTTTGAGTCCTCTTTCCAACGCCACCGAGTTTGCCCAATTCCGACCTTGGAGTAAAAAGTTATGCCCGAAATACGAAGCACTGTCAGGCTGAAAAAAAGGGCGAACTAAGACGGGAAGGGGTAGAATTTTTAAGTTAAGATTTTATGGGTCCTTAGTCCTTTTCCAAAATTGACCCTATGCTATTTTATTCTTTTCCTAGCAACTATAAGACCTTTTTATGACTTAATTCCTTTCATTTAAGTCACTCCTCTTAGAATTAAAAAGAAACCCATCTCCTTTCATATATTTCTCTCTAACTCAAGGAAGAAGAGGAGTTGGAGCTAGGATTGAAGATTTCGAGTGCTTCTTCTTCAATTTTCGTGGGTTTTTCAACTTAGAGGTATGGGGATCCTTATCCTTGATTATTCTTTCTTTCAAGGAACCCAATCAAAAGGTTTTTAAGGTTTATCAAATACACACAAAAACCTATTTCAATTCTAGCATGGGTTCTTGCATAAAAAGGTTTTAAATGATGATTTATATGGTTATTAATGGTTTTTTAGAAAGAAATTCCCATGAACCCATGTCTTCTCAAATTCTCTAAATTTGGCCTAAAGTGGGTGTATTGATTTTGTGTAATTGATGGACGATTATTGTGTAGATTGTTGTGGACTGTTCATATATGTATTTATCTATGTGGAATTGTTAAGAATTGTTAGTGAATTGAAGGATGTGGGATGTTAGCCTTGAATGGACAAAATTGTGAATTGGTCTTCATGTTGATTATTGGCTTATGCTTAGCTTAGCTTGTATAGTTGAATGTTGTTATTATCATTGTTATTGTATTGTTAATTGTTGGAATATGAGGATGATGAAGATAGCCATGGAAAGAGGGTAAGTTGATCAAACTTGATAAATATTGTATAATTGGCATGGAATTGAGTATTGTGGCTTATGGCCTTTG
>NC_064291.1:21274830-21318768 GCF_019186545.1 Solanum stenotomum | reverse complement strand
TCATCGGGTTACGAGTGTTCCCTCTGTCACTGACAGGCGATGCTGCAGTATGGTTCACTAAGCTTCCTTATAACTCAATTTTCACATGGGACCAACTAGCAGAAGTATTTAAAGCAAAGTACTATCCAGTATCTAAGAAGCTCAATCACAAAGACAGGGTCAACAATTTTGTGGCATTACCTGGAGAGTCTGTGAGTAGTTCTTGGGACAGATTCACTGCTTTCGTAAGAAGTGTCCCAAATCACCGTATTGACGATGAGTCATTGAAGGAATATTTCTATCGAGGACAGGATGATAACAATAAAGCAGTACTTGACACTATTGCTGGAGGTTCATATGGTGATTGTACATACGCACAGATTGCTGAAAAATTGGAGAGGATATCTTGCAACAATAAACTGTGGAGCACTAGGAGGTCAGATACTGGGAGAAACACATTTGCTGTTCATAATGCTACTGTTAACTCTGCAGATGATATTCATGAGGAGATGGCTCAGATGAGGACAGAGTTAGGGCTGGTATTGAAGCATGTGAGTGGAGGAGTAGAAAAGGTAAATGCTGTAAACTACTTAACTAGAACTCCACCACCAGTTGAGGAGTGTTACTATGAAGAGGACACTTATGCGGTGAACGATCAGACGGGGGGTTTCCGACCAAACGCCCAAGGATCCAACACGGAAAATTGGCGCCAAGGTCAAGGGAACCAAGGTCGGAACTATGGAAATTACAATCGAGAGGGTCACTATGTCCGAGATGGGAATTTCAATCGCGACAACAACTACAACAGGAACAACTATGGCAACAGAAACGATCGGGTTGGACCCTATGTTCCCCCTCAAAATGGGGAATCTGGTGCTAGGGAAGCTGGAGGTAATATGACGCGTATCAAAGATATGCTGCATAAGATGATAAGAAGGTTTGATGCAACTCATGAGAATGTGAAAGAGATGAGAAACGACTTATCTGGTATTGGTCAAAAGGTTGACGCTCATGTAGTGTCAATAAAGCATCTAGAGTAGCAAATGACGCAGTTGTCTACTACAGTGAACCCGCGTCAACCTGGCACTCTTCCAAGCAACACCATCCAGAATCCAAAGAATGATGGACATTGTATGGCAATTACCACTCGAGGATGTAAGCAAACCATAGATCCACCTATGCCGTCTGTGGTGGAAGTTGAGAATAGAAAAGAAGATGGTGTGGTGAAAGTTAGAGAGGAGTCAGAGGTTGTGACAGAACAAGAAGTGGAGATACCTCAGAAAGTGGTTCCCATACCTAGACCTCCACTCCCTTTTCCACAGAGGTTAGTGAAGAAGACTGAAGATGGTAAATATCGCAGGTTTATCACTATGTTGAAGCAACTTTCTATCAATGTTCCTTTGATAGAAGCCTTGGAGCAAATGCCTGGATATGCAAAATTCATGAAAGACATGGTGACAAAGAAAAGGTCTGTGAGTTTCGAAGATGATGATAAATTGCAGCATTGTAGTGCTATTGATATAAGATCTCTGGTGCAGAAGAAGAAAGACCCTGGTGCTTTCACGATCCCATGTACTATAGGGTTATTACACTTTGCTAAGGCATTGTGTGATCTTGGTGCTAGCATCAACCTCGTGCCTTTATCTATTTACAAGAAGTTGGGTCTAGGGGATCCAAAGCCCACTGCAATGAGGTTACTGATGGCTGATCGGACTTTGAAGAGGCCCATAGGTGTGCTCCATGATGTGCTAGTGAAAGTAAAGTCTTTCATCTTTCCGGCGGATTTTGTGATTCTTGACTGTGAGGTTGATTTTGAGGTTCCCATCATCCTTGGGAAACCATTTCTTGCCACAGGGCGTGCGTTGATTGATATGGATAAGGGACAGATGAAGTTCAGACTGAACAATGAAGAAGCAACTTTCAATATCTGTAGATCCAGTATCTGCTATAACTTACAGAGTGGAGAGTGGGTCAAAAGTGCAAATTGAAGAGCGATTAGGTGTGGAGGCACTAGCAGCAGTCATGATGAATTTTGGTAGTGATGGTATTGACGAGTATGATGAGTTGGTAGCCGCACTTGAGAAGTGTGAATACCGGTCCAAACCAAAGAAGTATGAGCTCGACATGAAGAATCGCGAGTCCCCATCCACAAGACCATCTATTGTGGAGGCACCGAAATTAGAGCTTAAAGCTCTACCACCGCACTTGAGGTATGTATATTTAGGCGAAGAGAGTACTTTGCCGGTCATCATTGCAGCAGATTTGAATGCAGGGCAAGTTGAGTGTTTGGTGACTGTATTAAAGAAGTTCAAGCGAGCGATTGGGTGGACTATTACAGATATTATTGGGATCCCCCCGGTATCTGCTCTCACAAAAACCAACTCATGCCAGATCATAAGCCTAGTGTTGAGCACCAGAATAGATTAAATCCACCTATGGAAGAGGTAGTCAAAATGGAGATCATCAAGTGGCTGGATGCGGGAGTTATTTATCCCATCTCAGATAGTAATTGGATATGTCCTGTGCAGTGTGTACCAAAGAAAGGTGGTATGACTGTGGTTCCAAATGAACGAAATGAGCTTGTTCCAATGAGGCCTGTCACTGGATGGAGAGTTTGCATGGATTATCGGAAGCTGAATGCGTGGACAGAGAAAGACCACTTTCCTATGCCATTCATGGACCAGATGTTAGATAGGCTTGCATGCAAGGGTTGGTATTGTTTTCTTGATGGGTATTCGGGCTACAATCAAATTTCTATATCTCTTGAAGACCAAGAGAAGACCACCTTCACTTGCCCATATGGGACTTTTGCTTTCAAACGGATGCCATTCGGATTGTGCAATGCTCCAGCGACCTTCCAGAGATGTATGATGTCGATATTTTCTGATATGGTGGAGGACACTATTGAAGTGTTCATGGATGATTTTTCAGTTGTAGGTGATTCGTTTGATCATTGACTAGAACATCTGGCCGAGGTGCTCAAAAGATGTGAAGACTGCAACTTGGTGCTGAATTGGGAGAAATGTCATTTCATGGTAAAAGAAGGTATAGTATTGGATCATCGAATTGCAGAGAAAGGTATTGAGGTTGATAGAGCTAAAGTCGAGGTAATAGAAAAGCTTCCACCACCCATCTCTGTAAAAGGTGTTAGAAGTTTTCTTGGGCATGTAGGTTTTTATAGGAGATTCATCAAATATTTCTCAAAAATTGTACATCCCTTATGCAAACTGCTCGAGAAGGAGAATAAGTTTTGTTTTGATGATGCTTGTCTTAGAGCATTTGGAGAGTTGAAGGAAAAGTTGGTTAAAGCACCTATCATTATTTCACCAGATTGGGGACAACCGTTTAAGGTAATGTGTGATGCGAGTGGAGTGGCGCTTGGTGTAGTATTGGGTCAAAGGAGTGAGAAAATTCTTCACCCTATTTACTATGCTAGCAAAGCTTTGAATGTGGCCCAGAAGAATTATACAGTGACCGAACAAGAACTCTTGTAGTGGTTTTTGCATTCGAAAAATTTTGTTCCTACTTGCTTGGTACTATGGTCATCGTGCATACTGACCATTTTGCATTGAGGTATTTGATGGCGAAAAAGGATGCAAAACCACGATTGATTAGACGAGTATTGTTACTGCAAGAGTTTGATTTTGTGGTAAAAGATAGAAAGGGAACCGAAAATCAAGTTGCCGACCACTTGTCCAGATTAGAGGAAGAGGCCATGCTAAAGCTTGGAGATAGGGCTGAAATTAATGATGCTTTTCCAGATGAACAGGTATTGGCTGCTTCTAATGATTTGATTCCTTGGTTCGCAGACTTTGCTAATTATTTGGCAAGCGACATTGTGCCACTCGATTTGTCTTTTCACCAAAGAAAGAAATTTATGCATGATGTGAAGAAATTCTTTTGGGATGAACCTTATTTGTGTTGTAGTTGTGCTGATGGGATTATTCGTCGCTGTGTACCTGAGGTTGAAATGTTGAGTGTACTTGAAGCATGCCATTCATCTCCCGTGGGTGGGCATCATAGTGGTATTCGGACTGTACATAAGATTTTGTAGTGTGGATACTATTGGCCTACCATCCACCAAGATGCTCATGATTTCGCCAAGTCTTGTGATCCTTGCCAAAAAGATGGAGGGATTTCAAAGAGGCAAGAGCTCCCTATGAATCCCATACTGGTGATCGAATTGTTTGAGGTATGGGGCATTGATTTCATGGGTCCATTTGTGAGTTCATATGGGATGAAGTATATTCTGGTTGCGGTTGATTATGTATCGAAGTGGGTGGAAGCAGTAGCACTCCCCAACAACGAAGGTAAAAGTGTCACCGCATTCTTGAAAAAGAATATCTTCTCCAGATTTGGTACACCGAGGGCTATTATTAGCGATGGAGGTTCTCACTTTTGTAATAAGTTGTTCAAAACACTACTTGAGAAATATGGTGTCCGTCACAATGTAGCCACTCCTTATCATCCACAGACTAGCGGTCAAGTTGAGGTGTCCAATAGAGAAATAAAGCAGATATTGACGAAGACTGTTAACGCAAATCGAACGGATTGGTCAAGGAAGCTTGATGATACTCTATGGGCATATCGCACTGCATACAAGACCCCCATAGGTATGTCGCCTTACCAACTTGTATATGGGAAGTCTTGTCATTTACCGGTAGAACTAGAGCATAAGGCTATGTGGGCAATGAAGAAGCTAAATTTGGATTGGGGCACCGCGTCCAATCAAAGGATAAATGACTTGAACGTGCTTGATGAGTTTCGCCTAAAAGCTTATAAAAGTTCAGCCTTATACAAAGAGAAGATGAAAAGGTATCATGATCAAAGAATTGAAAAGCGAGAATTTGTGGTTGGTGATCGTGTGCTGCTATTCAACTCTAGGTTGCGCCTATTTCCAGGCAAACTCAAGTCCAAGTGGACCGGGCCATTTTTGCTCACAAAAGTGCTCTCGCATGGAGCGGTTGAGATTGAAAATAAGGATGGAACAAGGTTTGTGGTGAACGGGCAAAGGATCAAGAACTATCTGGGAAATGCTGAAACTGTGCAAGAAGTGATTGAGGCCTGCAATCTTGATGAAGTCTGAGTAATCAAGTTAACTGCGTCGTGCCGCGACGTTAAATCAAGCGCTGCTTGGGAGGCAACCCAAGATGTACAATCTAGCCAACGATAGGGTTCTGTTTTCCATCACGTAGTTTAGCTTTCTTTGATTACTTGCGTCTTTGTATCAATGTAGGTAGGAGTTTCAGTATTTAGTTCTTAGTGTTGGCTAGAAGTAATATAGGGTCCGTGTCTAAAAGTGTCCAGAAAATGTAAAAAAATAGCCTATAGGTTGCTACATGTGCAGGTACACTATGCAAGAAATCTGCAGAAAATGGTCTGGTGCAGAGGTCTACGGACCCCATCGACGGTCCGTCAATTGATCCACGGACCTTCAATGGTGTCCGTAGATCCCAGGTAAGTCCCTAAAATTATCCTAGTATAATTGTGATCTACGGTCCCGATCTACGGACAGTAGATCAACTCACGGACCGTAGATGGGGTCTCATGAGTCCAAACCCTACAGTTGATTGACCCGACCCGGACCCCTCATTACTTAAAACCCCTATTGTTTCAAATCATTTCCCTTCCCTCCATTACTCCCAAAACCGTTGCACCCCCTCTTTAAACTCCCCAAATCACTCCATAACCACCACATAATATCCCCCCTTCCATATATTCCCAAAACCACTTCCATACCATAATCAACCCACTCCATAATCTGACAAAAAGGTTCCGGTGTTTGGTCAGTGACGAAAAGGTGACTCCTTGGTCTTGCTAAATCATAGTATCATCACGCAATCACCCCACCCCTTGTTGCTTGTAAGTTAATAGACTTTCTCTTCATTTTGAATTTCGATTCATATATTGAATATAGAGGGTCGAGAGTGGGTCTTGACCTTGGGTAATTGTTAGAGGAAATTGCATGATAAACTTGAATAGTTCAATGCCCTTGGAACGATAGATAGTGATTGTATAGCATTAAGTGTAAATTGTTTCGACTTAGGGTTCCACATCTAGTCTAAATTGTTGGGTATAATAATCGGTCGGAATCCTAAGAATGATGAACTAGCATATTTTAAGTGTGTATATGCATGATTAGGTTGTGTTAATGTTGAAACCAAAAGCCAAAAATGTATGATACCTGGCACTGATGGCTTCCACGATACCCCGTCTATGGACCGTAGATCCATCTACGGACCGTAGATGGGGTTCATCATTAGATGCACCTGCAGATTTTCACCAAGTGTAAAACCACAAAGGTGGACTACGGTCCGTAGACCCATCTACGGACCATTCTGCACTTCCATTGTTTTCATCTGCGACCTATATTTCCGGCACCCTGATCCACGGAAGAGATCCACGGACCGTAGGTCTCCTCCGTGGATGACCACTGTAGCATCTATCAATTTTTTTTGTGGACTTAGTTTAGGGTCGTTACCAACTCTACATAGTTTCTTTTGCTGCATATGGTTAGTTTTGGCACTAATATCGCTCCTGCAGGTACGATGGCACCTAAGAAGATGGTCACCTACTCAAAACGGGGCAAGTCCAACTCAGTTGCCCCTAGCTTCCGGTTGATTGATGAGGACACCGAGAATGACTCTGACCCAGCATATGTGCCTCTCAACCCTAGGGCCTCTCGCGCAGCACCCAGAAGCACCCCTCGGAAGGTAATCCCCGACGTAGTCACTGTCTCCCAGTCTGATGAGGAGCACACACTGATCGGGTCACCAACTGGGGCTGCTTCCAGTTCAGAGGGACCTATGTCCGGATCCGAGTCTACCCATGCCTCAGGCTCCCAGTCTGCCCACTCTTCACAATCAGAGTCTGTCCATGCTACAAGGTCCAACGCCAAATCATCCACAGGGTCTGGAGAGAATGACCAAGCAGCCTCGTCTGATGAGGCAACTAGTTCAGAGGCCATTCCTGCACCACGGAATGATGAACCCGCTCCGGTAGCAGGGGAGCAGAATATGTGGTGTGTAGAGGGTCAATGGCAAATCTATCGGGATGCAAAAATGGTAAATGACAAACAAAAAATGGCCCGATTAATTCAAGAGGAGCACAGAGTCCTCACGGGGAGCTTGCATACTGTGCCAGATATTCATCGGCTATTCAAACTTCACAAGTGTGACTGGATGGCTCGAGACCCAGGGACGTATAGCGAGGAGATTGTCCGAGAGTTCTATGCTTCCTATGCTGCCACTCTCCGCGGGTCCATTTCCAAGTGGTCAAAGCCACTAGCTCAGGCCCCGCTCACTTCCACCTTCGTTCGAGGGTGCCCGGTCGACATATCACCCGCCACCATTAGCCGTTTTCTCTATGGTCCTACCACGGGCCACTCTTGGTCTCCTAACACTTCAGAGTTTGGTTACAGCTGGGACATCGTGCGGAGTGGCGCTTTCTAGAGGAATGCTGAGCAGCGAAAGGCTGTGATACTATGGTTGGCCCGGTACATTGCTGCAGATGGCGAGCGAGCGGAATGGGTCGCCGCTCCACGGTTGGGCATCTGAAAGGCCGCATTGAATTTTGTAGCAAAGTTCTTTTGGCTGTTGGTACGCAACAGAGTGTCGCCTACAAAAGCTGACAATTAGGTCACTTGGGACAGAGCGGTGATGGTTGCTGCATTGGTGGCGGGAGTAGAGATCGACTTTGCCCGAATGCTGCTGGCAGAGATCCACGAGAGAGCTTTCAGAACCTCTACCACTTACCCTTTCCCCTGTCTGATCTTTCACTTGTGCAGGGACTCTGGAGTGCCGATCTGGCATTGTGACAGGCTAGTCCACCCTACAGGGGCATTGGACATCGGCCTTATTCGGGATGACTCAAATGTGGCAGCACCTCGCAGAGAGCCACAGATTGAGGTACCCCCCTTGGGCTCCGATCTTACAGACACTGTGGGGCAGGCACAGAGCGGTGACCCCATTATCCCAGACCACACCGACACTGTCCCAGGCTCCTCTTCTCAGGCCGCTAGTATTGCTCCTAGTTCTTCTCGGTCCACATCACAGTTAGGAGTGACGGTTGTCCCGATGGCTAGAGTACAGAAGTTAGAGGCGCAGATGGCCACACTGCTGCATCACATCCAGCCTTGGATGCAAAAGTCGATTGCCGAGTCCGAGGCTAGAATGGAGCGCAGGATGGAGGGGATGATGGACCGTAAGGTCCTGGCGGTTAATAAGCGGCTTGACGCCTTTGAGTTGCGAGTCCTCGAGCGATCAGTTCCAGCCATAGACTTATCTGCTTTGCAGGCTGACCTAGCCAGTCTCCGGACTGATGTGGATGCCATTCTTGCTGCACCTTCAGTTGAGACTCAGGCTGCCCCTACTGCGCTGGCTGATGATACAGTGCTAGATGCTCTATTCAGTGGCATCGCCGAGGAGGGGCCTGCACCAACACATGCCAAGGGCAAGCGGCACCGCTCTCATCGAACAGAGGAAGAAAAAGCGTAGAAAAGACAGCGTCTGCTGGAGAAGGAGGCTAGAAGGGCCTCGATTGCAGATGAAGAGTTGCGCCAGCAGAGGGTGCGTGAGAGAGCTGCAGGGGCATCAAGCTCTGCCCCAGTTTCAGAGGTTCAGCCTATTTTGAGGGGCGTTGTGAGCACCACTGATGGTGCGGAGCAAGTGATAGCGAGCACTACTGAGGGTGCTAGGATTGTTGAGGTGGGCACTACTGATGGTGCCCCCACTGATGTTCCAGAGGGCTCCGGGAAACCGGACCCCCCTGTGTGTTGATGATTCGCCGGCGCTTTGCGCCACAGGTTTGCTTCACCCAATTCCATTTTCTTTTATTGTTTATGTATGCATTGTGGACAATTGCATCTATTTTTGTTGGGGGTGGGGTAAATGGATCGTGAGTGATAGGGTGAAGCCTGAGTAACCCAACTCATGTATCCTCTCTTGGGGTTTTCTTGCCTGTGTTCTTTTGCCCCAAGAGACTGTTTAATTTTTGTTGAACCGGCATGTCTTAGGATTGTGTGTGTAGAAGCATGATACAGAACGAAGCATGATGGCTTAGGAAAAATGATACCCGTCAGATTCTGGGTTGTATGCTAGAAGTAGGCTACGAGTTGCTGATTGTGTTGGCTCTGAGTATGACATAGTAACAATCGACTTGATTGCATGATTAAACCTAAAACTTGAACCGGGTAGTCTGATAATCTGATAATGAAACTTGTGCCAAGAGTGGGTGAGAATCATTGACTGTTCAAACAGTTTTGTGCAAAACTAGAACTTGCCCGGTTAGTCCTGCTAAGACAATTCAATCTAGAGGATAGGAAGTGATCATAGGCCGTTGTTCTGAAAAACCCATAAATTGCCTAGAAGGATTCAACCAAATGAAATAACTGTTCCCTTTGATCCAACTTTGAGCCTAAAAATAAACCATTTCTTTCTAAAACCCCGAACTCACCTTCCCATAATCTACTATGTTGGCCCCGGTCCCTCCTTGGACATGTGCACTTTGACTTAGGCCAAAAGCCTAAGTTGAGGGTGGCTAATGTAAAAAGTAACTTCAATCTTGGCCCTGACTTGACATCGGGTATTGTGAACCTCAACTAACGGAAAATCCATAAGTTGAGGGTGGCTATGAAAGAGGAAGCTGAAAGAAAAATGGGGATGAAAAGAGTGAAAAAAAAAATATATATAAAAATATATATATATATAAAAATAAATAAATAAATTTGGGGGAAACGTAAGGAAAGGATGTGAATTATTCAAAGAGAAAGGAGCAATTAAATAAAAAGAAATTGAGCTACAAAGTTTAAAGTCACTTCCGTGGTTGAAGAAAATCAAGGGAAAGCGGTAAAGCAATAATATGACAAAAATAGGGCAAAAAGAGGTTAAAAGCCTAGTGTAATGACAAGGAGGGCAGAAAGTCACTAAACAGTACCCAAATGTACCACACCTGACCCTGAGCCTACGTTACAAGCCAATAAAGTCCTATAGTGATCCTGGAGTCTAGTTTGAAGAGTCTGAGCAGTGAAAATAAGGGCAAGCTTATGGCAGTAAGCACGAACTGTATTTGAAATTACTTCTGAGCGTGAGTGTTGAATAAATCCTTGTACCATGAATGAAATCAAATTTTTGCTAAAAGAGGATTTCGTTTGAAGTAAGGGCACTAGTTCCATTGTTGGAAAGTTGGTATCTGGGTGACAGTGAGAAGGTGTCTGTTGTGTGTCAGTTGGTTGGTCTGTGTCATGATGGGATCCACATGAGTTGGCTTATCGAGTCTAAGAACACGAATGTGCACCCGAACAATGAGGAGGTAGAGAGCCATGTGATTGCTTGAGTAGAAATGCTTGCTTCTATACAAGTGTCGTTTAGAGTTCTAGTGCGTCGCTTGAGGACAAACAACGAATTTAAGTTGAGGGTGTTGATATACCGTGAGTTTACGGTATTTCTAATACATTTCACTTACAAGTTGTGTGTGTCTAGGGCCTTTTTATATTGGTTTTTATGTATTTTATCATGTTTTGCAGGAAAGGTGTTCAGGCGCGGAAGTTTAGAGACAGCTGAAGGAAATGCAGAAAAAGGCATCCACGGAGGTCATCTACGGACCGTAGGTCCATTCACGGTCCGTAGGTGATGACCGTAGATCAGCAGGAATGTGTTGAGGACAAATCAGGGAAATCTGACCAAGTGTGGAACCACGGTGCCCATTGACGGTCCGTAGATTGATCTACGGACCGTACTGTTGATCCGTAGAGTGAGACTGCGAGGGTTCCAGTACCTGATTTTTGAAGATGCTAAGTATGGAGCTACGGAAGGGATTGACGGACCGTAGGTCGATCTACGGTCCGTGCTGCTGGTCCGTCGTTTGCTTCAGAGAAGCTGATTGTTGGATGCTGAAATATTTTCTAAGTCCCGAGTGACGGAAGGGACTTACGGACCGTAGATCAATCGACGGTCCGTAAGTCAGTCTCGTGGATCGAAGACGCGTACCTGAACAAAACTTTCCTTAATTTGTTTCCTTTTTTATTTAGGATTTGTTTTCTATAAATAGGACATGTAAACCTCGTTTTTGGGGGTTAGACACTATTATTCTATTTTTGCTTTGTAACTTTGGAGATTAATTTGCAACCCTAGCAATTATTGATTTCCCAAGTTCGTTTTGAAGATTTTGGCTTTGCAATTCAAGTTAATTTTCTGGGTTTATTATTCTCTTTACGTAAGTTCATGATTTCTCCATCTACAATTATGAATTGTGTTCTTGCTAATATGAGTAACTAAATCCACAACTAGGGTTGTGGGAACCATGATCGATTAACAAAGTATGAATAGTAAATAAGCAATTCTTGACTAGTATTTTGCATGCATTGATAATTCTTTCGTTTAGAAGTCTTTTTAACGGTGGCCAACGTTAGAACTCGCCTTGTTACTACTTGCCGGACCAAGGAGGTAATTAACAAGAAAAGAATTATCAACATAGATTTAGTGTGATACTATCTAATAGGCTAGTGTCGATTGGTGCGAAGTAATAACTAAGCCAAACATCGATTATGATGTCTAATATGAGGTAAAGGTAAGGGTTAGTAAATTATACACACGTAGCCGGACCAAGGTGCGGGGTGAAATTCTCTAGATGCCGGACCAAGGATTTAGAGATACCTAACTTATCACTTTGCATGTAATACACTAGAAAAGGATTGCTATTACTAGGATTACTACGTTATGAGATTATGGGGAACACGTATACCCTAGTTATTTCTCTTATCTTGATAACAACCAAAGTTGAGTTTAATTATTGACTACTTCTTAAGTTCTTACTATTTGTTTCACACAAGCACAAACCCCCCTTTTTTATTACCTGTTTCTGGAAATAATTTGACTAATCGAATATAATTGTTGGTTAAAAGTAAAGTCTAAACCATTTTCCTCGTGGGATCGATCTCAACCTACAAGTTGGGTTCTTTACTTGATAACGATCGCTTATGCTTCTGAAATGAGGTGTAATTTGAGCGTATCAACTTCCTATATACAAGTTGGTAAGGAGACATACCTATGGGGGTCTTGTATGCAGTGCGATATGCGCATAGAGCATCATCAAGCTTCCTTGACCAATCTGTTCAATTTGCATTCACAGTCTTCACCAATATCTGTTTGAACTCTCTGTTGGATACTTCAACTTGACCGCTAGTCTGTGGATGGTAAGGAGTGGGTATATTATGACGGACACCATATTTCTCAAGTAGTACTTTGAACAACTTATTACAAAAGTAAGAACCTCCATCGCTAATAATAACCCTCGGTGTACCAAATCTGGAGAAGATATTCTGTTTCAAGAATGCGGTGACACTTTTACCTTCATTGTTGGAGAGCGCAACTGCTTCCACCCACTTCGATACATAATCAACCGCAACAAGAATATACTTCATCCCATATGAACTCACAAATGGACCCATAAAATCAATGCCCCATACGTCAAACAACTCTATCACCAATATATGATTCATTGGGAGCTCTTGCCTTTTTGAAATCCCTCCTTCTCTTTGGCAACGATCACAAGATTTGGCGAAATCATGAGTATCTTGGTGGATGGTAGGCCAGTTGTACCCACATTGCAAAATCTTATGTGCAGTCCGAATATCACTATGATGCCCACCAACGGGTGATGAATGACATGCTTGAAGTACACTCAACATCTCAACCTCGAGCACACAGCGACGAATAATCCCATCAGCATAACTATGATACAAGTAAGGTTCATCCTAAAAAAATCTCTTCACATCATGCATAAACTTTTTCCTTTGGTGAAAAGACAAATCGGGTGGAACAATATCGCTTGTCAAATAATTAGCAAAGTCTGTGAACCAAGGAATCAAATCATGAGAAGCAGCCAATACCTGTTCATCTGGAAAAGTATCATTAATTTCAGCCCTATCTCCAAGATTTAGCATAGCCTCTTCCTCTAATCTGGACAAGTGATCGGCAACTTGATTTTCGGTTCCCTTTCTATCTTTTACTACAAAATCAAACTCTTGCAGCAACAATACCCATCTAATCAATCTCGATTTTGCATCCTTTTTCGCCATCAAATACCTCAATGTAGAATGGTCAGTATGCACTATGACCTTAGTACCAAGCAAGTAGGATCAAAATTTCTCGAATGCAAAAACCACCGCAAGAAGTTCTTGTTCGGTCACAATATAGTTCTTCTGGGCCACATTTAGAGCTTTGCTAGCATAGTAAATAGGGTGAAGAATTTTCTCTCGCCGTTGTCCCAATACTACACCAAGCGCCAATCCACTCCATCGCACATTACCTCAAACGGTTGTCCCCAATCCGGTGAAATAATGATTGGTGCTGTAACCAACTTCTTCTTCAACTCTCCAAATGCTCTAAGATAATCATCATCAAAATAGAACTTACACTCCTTCTCGAGCAGTTTACACAACGGATGTGCAATTTTGGAGAAATCTTTGATGAATCTCCTATAAAAGCCTGCATGCCCAAGAAAACTTCTAACACCTTTTATAGAAATGGGTGGTGGAAGCTTTTCTATTACCTCAACTTTAGATTTATCAACCTCAATGCCTTTCTCTGAAATTCGATGACCCAACACTATACCTTCTTTCACCATGAAATGACACTTCTCCCTATTCAGCACCAAGTTGCAGTCTTCACACCTTTTAAGCACCTCGGCCAGATGATCTAAGCAACGATCAAAAGAATCACCTACAACTGAAAAATCATCCATGAACACTTCAATAGTGTCCTCCACTATATCAGAAAATATCGACATCATACACCGCTGGAAGGTTGTTGGAGCATTGCATAATCCGAATGGCATCCGTTTGAAAGCAAAAGTCCCCTATGGGCAAGTGAAAGTGGTCTTCTCTTGGTCTTCTGGAGCTATAGAAATTTGATTGTAGCCCGAATACCCATCAAGAAAACAATACCAACCCTTTCCTCCAAGTCTATCCAACATCTGGTCCATGAATGGCATGGGAAAATGGTCCTTTTCAGTCCATGCATTCAACTTCCGGTAATCCATACAAACTCTCCATCCAGTAACAGACCTCATTAGAACAAGCTCATTTCTTTCATTTGGAACCACAGTAATACCTCCCTTTTTAGGCACATACTGCGCAGGACATACCCAACTACTGTCTGCAATGGGATAAATAACTCCTGCGTCCAGCCACTTGATGATCTCCTTTTTAACTACCTCTTGCATAGGTGGATTTAATCTTCTCTGGTCCTTAATACTGGGCTTATGATCTAGCATGAGTTGGATTTTATGAGAGCAAATACCGGGGGGAATCCTAATAATATCTGCAATAGTCCACCCAATAGCTCGCTTGAACCTCTTTAACACATTCACTAAGTACTCTACTTGTCTCGCATTCAAATCTGCCGCAATGATGACCGGCAAAGTATTCTCTTCGCCCAAGTATACATACCTCAAGTGCGGTGGTAGAGCCTTAAGCTCCAATTTTGGTGCCTCCACAATAGATGGTCTTGTGGGTGGGGACTCACAATTTTTCATGTCTAACTCATACTTCTTTGGTTTGGACCGATATTCTCACTTATCGAGTGCGGATACCAACTCATCATACCCTTTAATACCATCACTATCGAAATTCATCATAACTGCTGCTAGTGCCTCGACACCTAGTCGCTCTTCAATTTGCATATCTGTCCCACTCTCGACTCTGTAAGTTATAGCGGATACTATTTGGAGCTCACTATTCTGCTTCATGGACCTACATATATTGAAAGTTGCTTCTTCATTGTTCAGTCTGAACTTCATCTGCCCCTTTTCCATATCAACCAACGCACACCCTGTGGCAAGAAATGGTCTTTCAAGGATGATGGGAACCTCAAAATCAACCTCATAGTCAAGACTCACAAAATCTGCCGGAAAGATGAAAGACTCTACTTTCACTAGCACATCATGGAGTACACCAATGGGCCTCTTCACAGTTCGATCGGCCATTAGTAACCGCATTGTGGTGGGCTTTGGGTCCCCTAGACTCAACTTCTTGTAAATAGACAAGGGCATGAGGTTGATGCTAGCACCAAGATCACACAATGCCTTAGCAAAGTGTAACAATCCTATAGTACATGGGATCGTGAAAGCACCAGGGTCTTCCTTCTTCTGCACCAGAGATCTTGTAGTAATAGCGCTTCAATGCTGCAATCTATCATCATCTTCAAACTCACAGACCTTTTCTTTGTCACCATATCTTTCATAAACTTTGCATACCCAGGCATTTGCTCCAAGGCTTCTATCAAAGGAACATTGATAGAAAAATTCTTCAACATAGTAATAAACCTGCAATATTTACCATCTTCAGTCTTCTTCACTAACCTTTGTGGAAAAGGTGGTGGAGGTCTAGGTATGGGGACCACTTTTTGAGATATCTCCGCTTCTTGCTCTGTCGCAGTCTCAGACTCTTCTCTAACTTCCACCACATCATCTTCTTTTCTAATTTCAGCATCCACCACAGACGACATAGGTGGATCTATGGTTTGCTTACCTCCTCGAGTAGTAATTGCCATACAATGACCATCATTCTTTGGATTCTGGATGGTGTTGCTAGGAAAAGTGCCAGGTTGATGCGGGTTCACTGTAGTAGACAACTAAGTCCTCTGCTGCTCTAGATGCTTTATTGATACTGCATGGGCATCAACCTTTTGACCAATACCAGACAAGTCATTTCTCATCTCCTTCACATTCTCATCAGTTGCATCAAACCTTCTCATCATCTTCTGCATCATATCTTTAATATGCGCCATATTACCTCCAGCTTCCCTAGCACCAGATTACCGATTTTGAGGGGGAACATTGGGTCCAACCCGATCGTTTCTGTTGCCATAGTTGTTCCTATTGTAGTTGTTGTCGCGATTGAAGTTCCCATCCCGGACATAGTGACCCTCTCGGTTGTAATTTCCATAGTTTCGACCTTGGTTCCCTTGACCTTGGTGCCAATTTTTCGTGTTGGATCCTTGAGCATTTGATCGGAAACCCCCCGTCTGATCATTCACAACATAAGTATCCTCTTCATAGTAACACTCCTCAACTGGTGGTGGAGTTTTAGTTAAGTAGTTCACAACATTTACCTTTTCTGCTCCTCCGCTCACATGCTTCAATACCAACCCCAACTCTGACCTCATCTGGGCCATCTCCTCACGAATATCATCTGCAGAATTGATAGTTGTATTATGAATGGCAAATGTGTTTCTCCCAGTATCTGTCCTCATAGTGCTCCATGCTTTATTATTGCGAGAGATCCTCCCCAGTTTTTCAGCAATCTGTGCATATGTACAATCACCATATGAACCTCCAACAATAGTGTCAAGTACTGCTTTATTGTTATCATCCTGTCCTCGATAGAAATATTCCTTCAGCGACTTATCATCAATACGATGATTTGGAACACCTCTTACGAATGCAGTGAATCTGTCCCAAGAGTTGCTCACAGACTCTCCAGGTAATGCTACAAAATTGTTGACCCTATCTTTGTGATTGAGCTTCTTGGACACTGGATAGTACTTCGCTCGGAACACCTCCTCCAGTTGGTCCCATGTAAATATTAAGTAATAAGGAAGCTCAGTGAACTATACTACAACATCGCCTGTTAGTGACAGAGGAAACACTCATAATCCAATGACATCCAGATCCAACTTTGGTCTACCTACACAACTTTTGCAAACCACCCTTAGCTTGGCTAAGTGAGCATGTGGATCCTCCGATGGCGATCCTGAGAATAAGCCTATTGCTGTAAGCATCTGCATCAAACTACTAGTCACCACAAATGTGTGCCCTGGAGGTAGAGGGGGTAAGACAATAGGTCCATCAGAGTTTGCTATATTCATGTTGCCCCGATAGTTGTCATGTTGTCGTGGGCCTAGTGGATCTTGCGCCCTCAACGCATTCCCCAATCGATTTTCAGCTGGAACCTGGTTGTCCCCACCAACTACCCTTTGTTGTTGTTACTCAACTGCATCATCTAGATTTCCTCCGATAGGATCAATTGGATCTCTTAGATTGTTCATTCTTCGCAAAGTGCGGTTCAACTCTGGATCGTAAGGAGTAAGTGGTTCACCCTGGCTCCATGTACTTGGCGTACACTAGAGTCAGAACCTGAGAGAGACAAAAACAAAGAAAAAGGTAGAATTAGGAAATATTTGACTAACGTTCAATAATGTAGTTAAAATAAATCTAAAAGCTAAATTCCCCGGCAACGGCGCCAAAATTTGATACGCTCAAATTACACCTCCCTACAGATGTATAAGCGATCGTTATCAAGTAAAGAACCCAACTTGTAGGTTGGGGTCGANAGCAAAAGATCTGATCTTTATCCCTTTAAAAAGGAGGTGTAATGGCCGAATTTCTTGACTAATTTTGGCCATATATTGTCAAGTAGGTGACCCACCTACTTGGCCCCACCTATTTGGACTTTTCACTTGGGCCTTTTTGGACTTAAGACTATTGGGCCTTGGCTGTCCATTTTTCCCTTATCCTTCTACTCAACTTGGGCCAACTTAATGCAAGTAAGTGGTAGTGCATTTGGCCCAATTACCACTTTACTACCTCTAGTTTAAATACTTCCGTCGGAGCTAACTGGCAGTACACATGCTGAAACGGGCAAGGTGTTACATCACCTTGCGAGCTAGTTTAACCAACACTAATCATATAAGAAGCACGGTCCCTCACCTATACTATAAGGCTATGTCAAGTATCACGTGAATAGAACTAGTATACGCATAATACAGGTTGTTACATAGGAATAAGGCAAGTTCTAACGCGTGCACTCATTAAAAAGACTTCTAACCGAAAGAATTATCAATACATGCAAAACACTATTCAAAAATTGCTTATTTACTATTCATACATTGTTAATCGCTCATGGTTCCCACAACCCTAGTTGTGGATTTAGTTACCCATATTAGCAAGAACACAATTCATAGTTTTAGATGAAAAAATCATAAACTCACGTAAAGAAGATAATAAACCCATAAATTCAACTAGAATTGCAAACCCAAAATCTTCAAAACGAACTTAGGAAATCAATAATTATTAGGTTTTCAAATTAATCTCCCAAGTCACAAAGTAAAACTAGAATAATAATCTCCAACCCCCAAAAACGAGGTTTACATGCCCTATTTATAGAAAACAAATCCTAAATTAAAAAAGGAAACAAATTAAGGAAAGTTTGTTCAGGCACGCGTCTTCATTCCACGAAATTGACTTACGGACCGTCGATGTATCTATGGTCTGTAAGTCCCTTCCATCAGCCAGGACTTAGAAAATATTTCAGCTTCCAAAAATCAGCTTCTCTGAAGCAAACGACGGACTTGCAGTACAGATCGTAGATAGATCTATGGTTCATTAATCCCCTCCGTAGCTCCACACTTAGAATCTTCAAAAATCAGGTACTAGAACCCTCGCAGTATCAATCTACGGATCAATCAGTACAGTCCGTAGATCAATCTACGGACCGTCAATGGCCACCGTGGTTCCACACTTGGTCTGATTTCCCTGATTTGTCTTCCTTACCTTTCCTGTTGATCTATGGTCATCACCTACGGACCGTCAATGGACCTACGGTCTGTAGATCACCTCTGTGAATGCCCTTTTTCTGCATTACTTTCAGCCATCTCTATACTTCTGCGCCTGAACATCTTTCCTGCAAAATACAATAAAAACACATAAAAACCAATACAAAAAGGCCTTAGACACACACAACTTGTAAGTGAAATGTATTAGAATACCGTAAACTCACGGTATATCAACTCCCAAGCGAGCAAGCCTGTGAACCTCTTTCGCTAGTTCTTTTCTTTCTTCCTCAACATGTGCTACACTACAATCAGGTATTTGAAGTTTTAGTGGAAGCATGGACACTTAGGCGCAAAACGGAGCAAATAGGGCTAAAAAGAACAAGAAATGGAATCCTGCGTATCGCCAAGTTTAACTTGACGAGTCATCTAAATGATATGAACCGCCCTTCATTCCAGTACGCGAAGGCTTGAAGGAAGTGGATCAAAAGGCAAGGAAAGGAGTAGTCGGTGAGTCGCCGATCAGTTCTGCCAAGCAGTACTATACCGCCCAATGATCCAGAACGCGAGGATTCTGAAGTCAAGCCACTGAAGGCGATGAACTGATTAAAGGGTGGATCGCAGAGTTCATCGGCGATCTCGACTAATGTCGCCGAACGATCCTCTGCAGCATAATCTGTGAAAACTATAAATACTAGTTAGAGTTGTTGTTTTTGGGGAACATTTTCAGAGTAAAAAATATTATTAGTCTATAGTATTTTCTCTATTTTTCTCTCAAGTCTAGAGAGGGTTTTGTGGAGACTTGAAGAAATGAGTTTATCTTCCCCAAGTTGGAAGTGGGTCTTCTTTATTCTTCTTCGGTAGCTTAATTCAAGGTTTAATTTCTTATACCCAGTTGATTTCTTTATCTTGTTAGGTATAATTTCTTATTTCTTAAAGTGTGGCTAAAAAACCTCATTCTTGGGGTGTGATTTAGCAAGTATGGGTTGATATTCTTGTTGGGTCTTGCTTGATGATAGGTTAGATGTATTTTAATGGTGATTTCACCTAGTGATTTTGGTTTAATCTAAAGGTTTTGTAGTTGCAAATACAAAGCCACCCATGTTTTTCGGCTTGCCCGAGAGGGAGGTCGCAAAACCAAAACCACTAGACGGATGGCCTAAAGAGTGGGTCGATATGAGGTTCAGCCTTAGAGGGTGAGTCCTAGTCTCATATCCTAACACTCAGCTCGAGAGAGTGAGTGGGGTAAGGCGTAGGCTGGTCTTCATGCGGCAAATGAGTGTCCAAGAAGAACGCATTTGAAACGGGGTAAGTTGCCAGAGAGGGAACTTATTTCCATTTAAAGCTTAGCCTAGTCACTATTGTCTTGAAAATTTCCTATTGAAAACATGTACACAATAATTTATCTCAACTTGTATTGCGGTCATATCCTAAGAACCTTCCCCATACTTGATTTTCTTATTTATTTTGTTATTTTATCACTTGCTACAAAACCCCTTTTGATATTTGACACTTCTGTGTCACCCCCTTTAATTTACAATGTATTTTATCGCAAATGTTTATAGCTACGACTAATTCAAACGAAATTCTAATTATCTACTGAATCTTAAAATCGTTCCCTTGGGACACGAGCGCAACCGTTGGTTGGGTTACTATATTATAGATGATCGTAAACACTCATACCGTAGGATAGTGTTGTTGGTCACGATAACCATCAAAATGGCGCCGTTGCCGGGGAGTGGTGTAAATTTAGAATTTTTAGTTCAGAAAAATTTCCGTCTTATTAATCATAGATTATTAAATTTACTCTTGGTTTTGTTTTTCTTTGTGTTTTTGATTGTATGTAATCCCAATGATCATTGGCAAGAATTTCTGTTTTCCTTAGTTTTAGCTTTACTAATCTTAGTTGTAGTTTTGCTTTGCTTGTTTGAACATCACAGTAGGGAACAAACAATGGATGATCTTTATGGATACCACATAAATCATCCCTTGCTGAAAGTATTGAATCTCAGGGACAACCTCTTAACATTTAAATAGGTAGGGGATGAAATAATTCAGGACATGTGGCTGAAGTTTCAAGCAGTGCTGTAACCATGCCCATCTCGTGGGATGACGGATAAGGCACTACTTGAGTGCTTCTGTAGGGGTCTTGGACCCGAGAATAGAAGCATAGCCGATCAGATTTGCGAGGGAGGCATGCTATACCAACCCTATGAGGTCGTCAAAAAATCCTTGATGGCATGGTAGCAACCAGCAAAAAAAGCCAAAAAAAGCCGGAGTGGCAGGCACTAATTACCCAGTTGGATGATCTATCCAACCGAGTCATAGAATTGGAAGTATAAACCATGGGTAAAGAAAAACACCTCTCCCTCTGTTAGTGTAGTCATGGGAAGAAGTAGGGATGTGTGCAAGGAGATGAAGCTCCTTTACTCATTCAAAAGAAAATGGAGGCACAAGAGGAGATGTTGAATGAGATAAAGGAAAATATTGCAATGCTAAATGAAGCATCAACCTCTCACTCCATGACCATCCAACTGCAAGATGCTCAAATCGTCCATTTGATATCTGGCCATTACCTACCATTCGCCGAAGACTCGCCTAATGACAACATGGGCGACTCCGAAGATAAAGAATAGTTATTGATTTATGTCGTGCCATGACGTTAACTAAGGCGCTGTTTTGGAGGCAGCCCAAAACCAATTACTTGCTTTTTAATTTTCTTGATAAAATAATAGTGTTTTGTTTGAACAGGTTGAAGCTAGGGAAGAGCTTGAAAAGATGTATGAAAGCGAGCAACAGGTTCAGTTGGCGGGTTGCCGACAAGTTTGGCGAACTAAATTTCTTCCACGGTCTGACCGAAGGCATCCTCAGATGGGCTTCTGTAAAGCTCAGCGGTCTAAAAAAATTACTGGTGCATCGCCAACCATGTTGATGATCTCGACAGAGACCGCCGTTGGGATCCCTACACAAACTAAAGGTCCTGCTAACTTTGGCGAGGAAATTAGACATTTGGCATGTCGCCGAATGAATAGGCGAACTTGGCTCACATCGCTGAACGGGCGGGACCTGGGCGGTTTTTGCAGGTCACAGGTTTAAAAGTCCTATTTCACTTACTTTCTCTCATTTCTTCATCCTACCAAACTCACACATGCACCCTAGTTTTATGTTTCTTGCACTTTTGTAATATTGTGGTTCATTGATTTGTGCGCGGATTTGGATTGCATTGCTGCCTGGCACTTCGTTAGCATCTATTCAGCATCTAAGGTTGGTAATCTGAACCTCACATTTAAAAATATTATAATTTTACTCATTTGTATAATGATGAAAGTGTTAAACCTCTGCTGAGTCTCTGAGTTACTGGAATTACATATATTTTTGATCATAATGTGGCACCTAGTGCATTATTCGAGGAGTTCCCACTTAGCTATGCTTTGAGTTGGATTGTTACTGATGGGAATAGAAGTTTCTATGTGTCTTCGTTGAAATTGAGTTATGTGTGCATAAGCTATATTGTCTGGGATTGCTAGGTGAGATTCGAAATACTGGGTTGATAATGGACACGTTGAGCTAATAGGCGAGGTGACAAAATTCCACCGAATTGCTCAGCGATTCGCCTACGAGCTCCATTTTGTTCTTAACTGCGCGTTTTATGTATTGATTGACCTGTGACTCTCAGTGGTCAGTTTGGTTCGCACAATACACTCGGCGACGCGCCGAGAGAGCATTTGTTCGCCTTTTGCCGGCGCCCTTGTATCATTTGTACATCAATTTCAATGATTAGCCTGACAGCTTACCTGAGAAATTTCACACCTAGAAACACCATTTTTGCTCCTATGTGAATGTATATTTAACTTATCCTGGAAGTTTTTGTAGAAATGGCTAGATCAAAAATCGCAGGGAGAGATGATCCACTAAGGCACATAAGAGCACGAGAATTTAGAAAAGATGAAAAGAGAGCAGAGCTAGCCAGACAAAGGAAGTACACCGAGGAGGCTAGGGAAAAGAGACGAATTCCTTGTGACCTTAATGTGTGCCCATGTGATCAAAGTTTAGTTAATTTAATACATGCCTTCAGAGCAACTCAGGAAATAAATTAGATGATTGTAGCAAATCTTGTTACAGAGGTTAAGGCAAAAGCAAACAATGGAGACCAAAATAACAAGGCTCCAAGGACTATTGTTTTACTTCAGGAAGATGCACCGGGAACTGATGCCCCATCAGATAGAGAAACGGCGTAGACAAGACCTTTCTTTACCCTTCTCTCTTAATTACTAGCATCTACTTTTAGATACTTATTACTTGCATTTGAGGACAACTACTTTTATTTGTGGTAGGGTGAGGCCCACACCTTTTGTGCTGACATTCATGTTTTGTTCTGTATATATTTGGGTTGTCTGCTTTAATTTGTGTTTTAAATACTGCGTTTCTGTGGATGTTTGAGCTTGTGGCTCCTGTTGTTCTAATTGAAAATAATTTTGATCCTTTCAAAAAAATTTTGCCACCTCTTGTGTTGAAAGTGGCTATTTTTTTGCAAAATATTTTGAGTCTCGGTTTCGATCAATACCGATGACTTGAATAGTGCTCCCAATTGAACAAACATGAATGCACGGCTACGACGAGGCCAAATGAAGTTACATAGACAATATGTGCACTCTTTGCATCTCGTTGTGACTAACCATTTATCAAATTGATTTTCTTGTGAGGACTGTTGCACGCTAGCGAACGTGTCTAGTCTTTTTTCACTGAAGTATCGATGCCTTGTGTGATTAACTTACTTTGAACCATGCATGAATAAACCTAGAATTTGCCCCGTTAGTCTAATTGATTTATAAATGTGTACTCTTGAGATGATCTTAGGCAACTTTTGAAGAGTGTGAACCAATTTAACAGATACTTCTTTTTGTGGCCTACCCGTGAGCGTGTGAAACTCTTTTGAACACCCTTTGAGCCTTACCTTTCTTTGGAAGAACCTTGATGAACCCTAGACCTTACTTGAACCACTACCTACAATCCTCTTGAGTTGTGGTTTAGCGAATAGCCAACTTAGGCCAAAAGCCTAAGTTGGCAGTGTGGTGAAAGGGAAAAGGAGAAGTCAAAAAGTGCAAGAAAAGTCCCCCTTAACCCATGGTATTGCATAAAAATGGAACCCCTTCAATTCAATTCAATTCAAAAAATAAAAAAATAAAAAAATAATGAAATGTGGAATAAAGTATGAAGGGAATCGAATTTCAAGCAATCCATGAAGGAGAATAAAAAAAGGTGACTTAGAAGCACTAGAAAAAGAATTGATAAAGGAAAAGAAGGGAGTGCCTTCAGAATGCCGCAACTCATGAGGAAAAAGTCATTGAGCCTAAATGACCATACCTTTGCACTCATCCCTATTACAAGCCTTAGAAAGACCTTTTTGATCTTGAGTAAGCCGAATCGAAAGTCGATTGGAAAATAAGGGCAAACCAATGGGTGAAAACATGCATTGTGTTCCTCTTTTTGAGTGTGAGCATTGTATGTGATTCCTGATCTTAAATTGACTCATATCTGTGTGTGAATATGAAATCATTCTTTACGTGAGGGCATTTAGATACTTTTGTTGAGCTTGAAGTTGTACAAGTAGAAAGTATTGCGAGCATGAGAATCTTTGGTAATGGTGTGTCACAATTTGAATCTTTGAGTACACAAGTGATCCTTGCATAAGTAAATTGAGTCTTGTTGTGTGCATTCATGATTTAGTGTTGTGTAGCACTGTTTGAGGCACCCTATTTGAACTGCTGAACTTGAGTTTGCTTGAGGACAAGCAACAGTTTAAGTTGGGGGTGTTAATGAGTCCACAAATTGGACTCATTTAGGGCTTTATTTTAATAGAAATAGTATCCTCAAATGCTTGTTTTATCTCAATACCTGATTAAAATGCATAATTTTCAGGTATTTGAAGTTTTACTGGAAGCATGGACACTTAGGCACAAAACGGAGCGAAAAGGGTTGAAAAGAACAAGAAATGAAAGTTGCGGATCACCGAGTCCAACTTGGCGAGTAGCCGAATTGACATGCACCGCCCTATGTTTCAGTACGCGAAGCCTTGAAGGAAGTGGATCAAAAGGCGAGGAAATGAGTAGTCGGCGAGTCACCGATTAGTTCCGCGAAGCAGTACTGTACCGCCCAATGATCCAGAATATGAGGATGCTGAAGGCCAGACATTGAAGGCGATGAGCTGATTAAAGGGCGGATCGCCGAGTTCATCGGCGATCTCGACTAATATCGCCGAACGATCCTCTGCAGCACAATATGTGAAAACTATAAATACTAGTTAGAGTTGTAGTTTTTGGGGAACATTTTCAGAGTAAAAAATATTATTAGTCTATAGTATTTTTCTGTATTTTGCTCTCAAGTTTGGAGAGGGTTTTGTGGAGACTTGAAGAAAGGAGTTCATCTTCCCCAAGTTGGAAGTGGGTCTTCTTTATTGTTCTTCCGTAGCTTAATTCAATGTTTAATTTCTTATACCTAGTTGATTTCTTTATCATGTTAGGTATAATTTCTTATTTCTTGATGTGTGGCTAAAAATCCTCCATTCTTGGGGTGTGATTTAGCATATATGGGTTGATATTCTTGTTGGGTCTTGCTTGCTGATAGGTTATATGTATTTTAATGGTGATTTCACCTAGTGGTTTGTGGTTTAATCTAAAGGGTGTGTAGTTGCAAATACAAAGCCACCCATGTATTTTTCGCTTGCCCGAGAGGGAGGTCGTGAAACCAAAACCACTAGACTGATGGCCTAAGGAGTAGGTCGACATGAGGTTCAACCCGAGAGGGTGAGCCCTAGTCTCATATCCTAACACTCAGCTCGAGAGAGTGAGTGGGGTAAGGCGTAGGCTGGTCTTCATGCAGCAAATGAGTGTCCAAGAGGAACGCATTTGAAACGGGATAAGTTGCCAGAGAGGGAACTTATTTCCATTTAAAGCTTAGCCTAGTCACTATTGTCTTGCAAATTTCCTATTGAAAACATGTACACAACGATTTATCTCGACTTGTATTGCGGTCACATCCCAAGAACCTTCCCCATACTTGATTTTCTTATTTATTTTGTTGTTTTATCACTTGCTACAAAACCCCTTTTGATATTTGACACTTCTATGTCACCCCCTTTAATTTACAATGTATTTTATCGCAAATGTTTTTAGCTACGACTAATTCAAACGAAATTCTAATTGACTACTGATTCTCAAAATGGCTCCCTTGGGACACGACCCCAACCCTTGGTTGGGTTACTATATTATCGACGATGGTAGACACTCATAACGTAGGATAGTGTCGTTGGTCACGATAAGCATCAATGGTTGACAATAAAAATGTCAAAAATCCCCCAAATCTATTTAACCCTTGCAGTAAGTTGTTATATTACAAATTACAAATTATGTTATATGTATTAAATATTGTTATAGTTAAGGCATATGCTTTATAGATGAGTTATTAGTTGCTACTGATGACTCATATGTTGCTACAAATGATGCATATATTGCAACATATGACACAAATGTTTCTACAGATGACCCATGTAATGCTACATATGAGTCATATGTTACTACAAATGATGCATTTGTTGCAACAGGTGACCAAATATTGCTATAGATGCCTCATATGTTGCAACATATCACTCATTTGTAACAACATGTGAACCATCTGTAATAATATGTGACCCAAATATTGCTACAGATGACTCATCTGTTGTTATAGATGATGCAATTATTGCAACATGTGATAGAAATGTTGCTACAGATGACCCATGTGTTGCTATATGTGAGTCATATGTTGCTACAAATAATGCATCTGTTGCAACATGTGACTCAAATGGTTTTACAGATGCCTCATATGTTGCAACATATGACCCATCTAAAGCAACATATGACCCATTTGTTACAACATGTGATCCAAATGTTTCTACAGATGACTCATTTTTATAATTTTAGGTTGTGCATCCATGACTTGTCCCAACAGAAAAGAAGTTACAAATGCCCTTTCTGATTACTCTAGGGTTGGTTGAAACCTTATTTATCATGTAGTTTATAGAGTTAAAAAGGAATTGGTTGGAGAAAAAACCATCAAAAGGGCAAGAGTTGATGATCAGTTCGTTGTTTTTTAATTACGATATGGTTGATGCAGCTGTAAGGCACGGTGTTAATATTGGTGTCAGTGCTGGTGTTGATGTTGGTAGTGGTATTTGTTCTGGTGCTACTGTTGATGGACAAAGTGTTTGGGCTACCTCTTGTAGTAGATACTCTGGCTTTCTATGTGAAGTGCAAGAAACATGATGGCGATTCTATAATGTATCTTCAAACATTGAGTGAGGTTGTAAATGAATTTAAATACAAGAGGGGGTCAGGGTCATTCCATCAAACAAGGTTCAGGATCCATATACTGCACAAGCCAAGACGAGAAAAAAATCCTTTATCAAGGCAATACATAATTTGAAGAATTGCCAATGGTCATAGGAAAGAAGATGGAGCTCAAACATGTGAATGTTTATAAAATGGTGCCTGTACCTAAAAAGTTCATTTTGTTGGAACTGATGAAAACAAAAGATCACCGCGCAAAATACGACATTTTTTTATGGAAATGATTTTAGGAAGATGACAAGTATGGATGAATGGTGGGAAGACTGGGTTATTTTCTCTACTAACCTTCAATTTATAATCTTTAATTTTATATTTTCAATCATTACTCTTCTTTACTATTTAATATTAATTGTTATTTCAGTATGTTAATGAAATTCTTAGCCTCATGCGGGAGAGGCATTGGAGATTCCATGAGTATTATGATTTCATGGATAGAATCATGGATCTCGACTTCTATACCAACTAAAAAAAAGGTATGAGAGTATTAACGAGGAGAAAACAACAACTTGTGACAGAAGCTTAAAGCAGTTACTCGATGAGTTTGTATGGAATGACAATATGATTTACTACGTTAGGGGCACAAGACCATACCCTGGAGGCATGGATTGGATTGGGGCAAAAAGGGTTATTGCAGTCATGAACACAAATAATAATCATTTTCTGACTCTTGAGATCCTCTTGCACGAGGGTCGCATGAATGTTTATGACTGCAACATGATGACTTATGAACATGACAAGTTTTTGACATTCATACAACCTGTGTTCGAGTTGCCGCCAAGCTTATTGAGGCAAAGTAAAATAAAGAAGCATTTGTCAAAAAAAGTTTCTTAATGAACCATAGGAATTTAAAGTTGGGGTGGAACCCATGGTCAAAAATGAAATCAATTCCGTGTGCTGGTCATACTAACTTGCATTTATTGAGTATTTGATAACCGGTACACCAATGCAACCTCCCAACACCGAGTTGTGTGACAATACAGTTGGAAGAATGCAGTGGGTTTGGACTGCTGGGATAGTATCTTGGAGCCTTGACAATGTGTTTGTAATTAATGACAATGTTTTATTTTATCTATTGCAACATATGATGTTAATGTGATGTTATGTTACAAGTACACAAAATTGTGCATCTATTGGAACAAAAGTACATTACTATGTTTATTTATTTTATTTGTTGCAACATATGTTGTTATGTTATGTTAAGAACAAGTACACATAATTGTGCTTCTGTTGGAACAAAAGTGCATAACTATGTTTGTTTGTTTTTTCTGTTGCAACATATGTTGTTATGTTTTGTTAAGAATAAGTACACATAATTGTGCATCTGTTGGAACAAAAGTGCATAACTATGTTTATTCGTTTAATCTGTTGCATTAGATGACCCATGTTGCTATAGATAAGTCTGTTGGCAACAAATTTTCATATACGCTGAAAATTAACTGCAAGCAAAATAAATAAAAGAAAAATGTGAATTTTATTAATGAATCTCGTAAGTACAATTCTGTTGTTCTCTTGATTCTTCTCTCCTAAACTTCTCTGTGATTCGAGGGCCTTCATTAGCGTATTTATCGATTGTAGGAAGATGTAGACCTCCTTGAGATGTATTTAATCTTTGGGAATGTCGAGAAGCACTTCGTCGTTACAAGTCAATCTCCAGGAAGAACTCTGTTGATCACTCCTTTGAAGAGCTATGTAGCTTTCTCCAATCCTTGCAGAATGCTTGTTGAAGAGTTTTCTTCATGGCCTTAGAATGTCATGTCCATCCCCTATTTATAGTTGAAGCTAGTTGGGGGTGGACAAGGTTGCTTATGATTGGCCAAATGATGTCATTTTGACACTTGGTGGATTGTGATTGGTTTTTACATTTGACTGTGACTACCACCTCATTTGGACACGTGACATCACCTTGTTGGTTTTGGCTTCCTACTTACATGGGACACGTGGCATGGGTTTGGGCTTCAAGGTGAAATGGACATTGGACTTGAATTTAATAAAAATGGACTTATTTATTTTTAAAGCCCAAATTAATCATCCAACCCAAATAAATATGGATTTAATCCAAATTTCGTATGAATTAAATCTAATAAAATTTGTGTGTTTACAGATACCCCCTACTTCAAGCCTTGTTGAAGTGCAGGTTTGTTGACACTTGATTGTGAGACTTGAAGTATTATGAATCCAACAGTATCACTCTTAAGAAATTTTCTCGACTTGATTTCTTGCGATAAAACAAGTTGCATGATACGGTTATGTGCAACTCCATTTCTTTGTGCTCCTAAGGATTGTTATTTCAATCCATCCGAGGGAAGATATGGAGGACTCTTGAGAGAGAGATACACAAATCAATGTGACAAAGTTGTATAAATTTTANCCAACAGTATCACTCTTAAGAAATTTTCTCGACTTGATTTCTTGCGATAAAACAAGTTGCATGATACGGTTATGTGCAACTCCATTTCTTTGTGCTCCTAAGGATTGTTATTTCAATCCATCCGAGGGAAGATATGGAGGACTCTTGAGAGAGAGATACACAAATCAATGTGACAAAGTTGTATAAATTTTAAGTTCAAATAAACTTCCACCATAGACTTGAATACAAATTTGGACATCAATACTTAGAGCGCCATACAAGTCCCCAAAGTTGAATTTTAAATAAAATAAGAACATAACTTGATTTGCACCTTTTTTGCAAACCTTCAACTTGGAAACAATTGGTAATTTAACAATTACACCAACTTTCTTTCAGTTTCTTGATTTTGTAAGAATCATTCTTCCAATCTTAAGCATTATTGTTTTCCTTTTGAGTGCTAGCATAATTCCATTTAGATGAAGAAGAATTGATTTGATTAATTTTCTTCCTATCTTACCACAACTTTCCTTGTACAAAGAATGAGAATTGTTCATAGAAAACTCTATATAAACACGTTTAATGTACAAAGGATTCATCAAAGAATCATTAGAATAATCCTTTTGAATTGATAGTAAAATATTTTTGAAGTAGAACTCCAAATTTGGTGTGTTGTTTTTATATTTCGTGCAGTCCCGCCAAAATGTTCTTTTGTTGGTGTAGAAGCATTCAAACGATGAGAAACTTAGTTCTGGAGAAACTAGACTTCTAGAAATACGACATATCAAAAAATCAACATCAAAAACCTTTCGTATTGATGGGAATTGATTTTTGAAGTTTGTCTCCAAATCTGGAAGTTCTCCTCACAGTTATGTGCAATCTCGCTAAAACGTCCTTTTCTTGGTGTAGGATCATTCAAATAACGAGTGGCTTGATTCTGGAGAAACTAGAGTTTTAGTACTACGACATATCCAAAAATCAACATCAAAACCCTTTCGTATTGATGGGAATTAATTTTTGAAGTTTGTCTCCAAATCTGGAAGTTCTCACATTTATGAGCAATCTCGCTAAAATGTCCTTTTCTTGGTGTAGGAGCATTCAAATGACGAGCGGCTTGATTCTAGAGAAACTAGACTTTTAGTACTACGACATATCCAAAAATCAACATCAAAAACTTTCTTATTGATGGGAATTGATTTTTTGAATTTTGTCTCAAAATTTTGCCGTTTTCCTCACAGATTTGTGTCTTTTAGATTTTCTTGTTTCTCTTTCTTGCAGGTAATGGCCGTGGTTGAATCTTTATTTATGCATTCACATGTTTCTTTAACAAGGGATATTGACGTTCAAGATCCAATTTGGCCGCAATTCAACGCTTCGTGTTATTGGCACCGCCATGTCGAACAAAATTGTTGTGGTGCTGCTCATGTTTGTCATGCCATATTGAAGGGTCATGTACTTACTACGTGTATTATCGGAAGTAGATCAACCAAGAAAAATTGAAAACTTCGTGCAATTTGCACCGATGGCTCCAATATTTTTTCTTTTCATGTTTCTGAAAGAGCCTAAACACCTAGAAGATGCACGAGTTGTTCATATGATCAGAGTGGAACCACTCGTCTCATCCTTACAATATTGGAAGAAAACTTACTCGAGGCATTCACCTTTCTTGCAGGCTTGGTAGAGACAACTTGCCACCTCCATTTTCATCCCCTTTTGTGGCTCCACGAGAGAAACATTTGGAGTAATTTCATTTCATTTTCGCGAGAAAGCACACGGCGTGAGCATGAAGAAAAAAACGCCTGGTGTAGGCCCTCAAACATAAGCGAACTAGATTACGGATAATCTTATGCTTCAAGCTTCAGTGTGGATTGACATATTCCTTTCAATTTGTAGACGATATTGGACCATTCTTATGCCTTCTTGAGAAGTACATGGAGCTCTTATTCCTCCCAACTTGTGATTCAAACTTTGCACACCTTTGCATGTATATTTATTTTCAAATATAGGAGCAATGAAATTGCAAGACACTTGATCCAGCAGAAATGAAACTTAATGTAGATCGACACTAAACCATTTGATATATCACTTCCTTACTTCTTGGAAATAAAAGTTCTTGGAGTGGTCAGACATCCTTTCTGGCAACATTAGAGGTAGCCTTTCAAACTTCTGCGAGCAAGTAGTTGATGGCCATCATTGCTGCCTTGTGAAAAAAAAAAGTTTTGAGTGTAAACATTCCATTCTTGGCGATTGACCATGTGGTGCATCTTATCCTTGAGTCTTGGCGATAAAGAGGCTAAGATTTACCACATTCCATCTGGCTTGGAGAGATTGACATCACGATAAGCCCTTTCCGACTTCGGTGAATAAGTACTTGTCACCTATCCGTTCCCATATGTATGAGCAAAAGAATTGCAATCCGCTTGATCCTTAAGAAACATAACTCAACCTTCTGCAATATATCAATATTTCAAACCAAAACTCCCTCCAAATTTATCAAAATTAATTTCTGAAGTATATTTCTAGATCTGATATTTCTGTTTCGCAGCTTTGCGCGTCTATCATAGAAAATTGATAAGGTCAGAGTAGGTGTACCGAAATCATGAGATTCTTACTACATGGGAAAGATGACTCAAAGAAATACAACATATGTAAAAATCAAGGTCAAAGACATTGTAGATTGGTACAGATGTTGGCTTCGAAGTCAGCTCACAATTTTGTCTTTCTCAGCTCTTCAGCTTCATCCGTCTGGGGTAGAAAATTCATAACTCGAAGTACGAGTATTGAAATCATGGTTTTGTTTTTCCATTGGAAATACAGATCAAATATCTACAACATGTGTAAAAATCACGGCCAAAAGCTTTACGGATTTTTACAAACATTGCTTCAAAGTCAGCCCACAATTCTGCCTTGCTCAGTTCTTCAATGTTGCACGTCGGTGGTAAAAAAACTCATAATTCAAAGTAGGAGTTCCAGAATCACGAGTTTGTTCTTTTGTTACGCAGAGGGCTACAAGAACTACAATATGTGTAAAAATCATGGTCAAAACCTTTACGGATTTTCACAAATATATCCTTGAAGTCTGCTCAGTTTAATTTTGAAATATGATGGTCTATTTCACAGCTTTGAGCGGCCGTGGTAGAAACTTTATAACTTGGCGTAGAAACCTCTGAATCACGAGCCAATTTTTACGTTGCAAAGTAGACTGCAAGAAATACAATACACGTAAAAATCATTGTCAAAACCTTTGTGGATTTTTACAAATGCAACTTTAAAGTTAGCTAAGATGCCTTGCTTAGCTCTTCTCCTTAGCTCATCTGTGACGCATTTGAACTCACGTGCTAGCTACATAATTTTAAAGAGCTAGTGTGATGATCACACAATGACACCAAACCCCTTTTTTTTTACTCAGGTGACTGAGCTTAGAGTGATTACTCCAAGCACATATGTACCTCGGTGAAGAGGATCAAGTCATATCATAGTACATGATGATGAGTTTTATTTTATTATTTTTTTGGGCCGTACACAATTTATACTCTTGCGGGCCAAGAGTAACATGTAGTTTATGCTCGTACCTTAAGCAGCGTTGTAACCTTCAGTTTATGCTCGTACCTTAAGCACCTTTGTAATTTGCAGTTTAGGCTCGTACGTCGAGGAGTATTATAACTTGCAATTTAGGCTCGTACGTCGAGGGGCATTTCAACTTATAGTTTAGGCTAGTACATCGAGGAGCATTTCAACTTGTTGTTTAGGCTCGTACATCAGGGAGCATTTCAACTTGCAGTTTAGGCTCATACGTCAAAGAGCGTTTCAACTTGCAGTTTAGGCTCGTACGTCGGGGAGAATTTCAACTTGTTGTTTAGGCTAGTACATCGAGAATCATTTCAACTTGTTGTTTAGGCTCGTACATCAAGGAGCATTTCAACTTGTTGTTTAGGCTCGTATGTCAAAAAGCATTTCAACTTGCAGTTTAGGCTCATACGTCAAAGAGTGTTTCAACTTGCAGTTTAGGCTCGTACGTCGAGGAGCATTTCAACTTGTAGTTTAAGGTCGTACGTCAAGGAGCATTTCAACTTGTAGTTTAGGCTCGTACGTAAAGGAGCATTTCAACATGCAGTTTAGGATCGTATGTCGAGGAGCGTTTTAACTTGTAGTTTAGGCTCATACGTTTAGGAACATTTCAACTTGTAGTTTAGGCTCGTACGTCAGGGAGAATTTCAACTTACAATTTAGACTCATACGTCAAGGAGCGTTTTAACTTGCATTTTAGACTCGTACATCAATGAGTGTTTCAACTTGTAGTTTAGGCTCATACGTCAAGGAGCATTTCAGGGAAGAATTTCATCAATGTAACTATCCTTCTAACCTTTTGTGAGGAAGAATTAATGTACTTCGATTTGGTGTTGGATTTTATGCTTTCGCATTGTTGAAGCTGATTTGTACTTGATCTTATGTCGACTTTTGAAAGTTGGAGTTTAGAAGTCCCTTGATTCTTTTGCTTTTTGAGAGCGACCAAAGTCCAAGTGTTACCATTCTCTTCATTGGAGAAGTCATCTACCTTGGATGTGTTTGTTGTTTTCTTCAAGGCAGAAACTTCAACTGGTTCAAAGCCCCAAACTGTAGTATGATGACACCTTCTTCAACTTTTGGCGATACCACAGGACGTAGAACTTCTGAAATTAAATCCTTTTTATTATTAAGTTTGACACTAGTATGGTTTGTCTCAGCTGTCTCACCATCGTCAATGATAATCTTTCCCTCTCGTACCAATGTCATGATCTTTTCCTTTAGAATGAAGTATTTTGTGGTGTGATGACTAATGATGCAGTGAAATTTACAATACATAGGATTATCGACTTTATTGGGTTCTTTTGGTCGCTTTGACTCTAGAAGTGCAATGACTTTCTTGGTTAGCAGCTCATCAAGAATTGCAGGAACGTCAGAGTCTGGAAAGGGATACTTTTTTGGTTGTAACTTCTTTAAGTAGATTGATTTTTCACATCTTGCGTTTGTTGATGCGCCACGATCTCTTTCAACTTTTGTCTTGTGGAGGCCTTCGTAGAAGTCGTGGTTACCGCCATGTACTCATTAGTTGTGTATTCTAATGACTCCTTCAAATTTGTATCATCTTTCTTAGATCAAAGACAAGTGATGTCTTTCCATGACTTGCAATGCTTAACTCCATGTCATGAGCTCGTGTAGCTAGTTCTTCAAAAGTTCGAGGCTTAATTTCTTGAAAGAAATATACAAGGCCCCAATGCATTCCTTGTATACAAATTTCAACTGTAGAGATTTCAGAAAGTTGGTCCTTGCAATCTAAGCGATCAACATTCGCTAACGATTGATGTAGTCCACTACAGATTCATCATTACTTTATTTAGTGTTTGTCAATTCCATCATGCTCACTGTATGTTGGGTACTATAGAAATGATTGAGAAATTGATTTTCTAGTTGCTCCCAACAATCAATTGATTAAGGCTCCAATTTCGTATACCAATCAAAGGTGTTTTCTTTTAAACAATGAATAAACTGCTTGACAAGAAGATCACCATGTGTACCGACACTGCTACAAGCCTCGAAGAAATTGGCAATATGTTACCTTAGATTTCCCCTTCCATCAAATTGTTGCAATTTTGATGGTTGATATTGAATTGGCATCAGTGGACCCTCAATTCGCTTAGAATACGACTTTGAATATCCTAAGGAACTTTGTGGCGGGCCACCATTTTGAGATTTAATTGTGTTTGCGATCATATCTTGTAGTTGTTCAACTTTTAGAGTGGCCATTGAAGCAAAGCACTTTGCACTTTTAGAGTCAACTGGCTTGGTGGGAGAATCAATATCAACTTTTTCTTGCATTTTTAGATTGTGATGTGACTCTCTAGAGTTGTAGAGATCTAACTTGCTCATAATTTGGGAGATTTAGAGATTTTTGTCATCAATAGACTTCTTCAAGGCTTCAATGGTTTGCTCCATCATTGCAAACTTCTCATTCATATCAGTTGCGTCAACCATCAAGGAGCTAACCTTTGTTGAAATTGAAGAATCCACTGAATTCTTAGATTCACAAAAGTTGAAGCCAGAGTAAGAAAGTTCATCAAACAACTTAGATGCAATGTTGCCCCTAAAGATTATAGTTTTTAATGTCATTTGACACTTACTCTTTCTTGCCATCTCCAAGGAGATTAAATATTCAGATCTATTCAAGGCACTTGTCTTGAACACCCGTTCAATTATTGGATCAACATCACTAGAATCAACAAATGTGGCAACAGTAGAGTCCTTGCATGAAACATAATTGATCTTCTTGAAGGCCATTGCAAAGTTGAACTTGTTGTTTTTTGATTTGTAGGAGGAAGAGAAGAATTGGTCCCACTGGACGTGCCAAATTTGTTTGCAACAAATTTTTGTAGGCGCTGATAATTGATCGCAAGCAAAATAAATAAAAGAAAAATGTAATTTTATTGATGAATCATTGTGAGTACAAATCTATTGTTCTCTTGATTCTTCTCTCCTAAGATTCTTCAAGATTTGAGGTCCTTCAATAGCGTACTTCTCGAGTTGTTGGATGATGTAGACCTCTTTGAAATGTTGTTGATCTTCCCAGAGATCGACTTGAAACAACAAAGTACTTTCCGATGTTCTTGGTGAGTATTTGAAGTCATTCCTCATTTGAGGCATCAAATAACTGCAAAAGAAGAAGAGGTTTCATTTCCAAGGATATTGAGTTAAAAATCCTCCAAATCTTTTTAACCCTCCTGATGATGTAGTAAGTTGTTATATTACAAAATACAAATTATGTTATATGTGTCAAATATTGATACAGTTGATGCATATGTTGCTACAGATGACTCATATGTTGCTACAAATGACTCATATGTTGCTACAAATGATGCATCTGTTGCAACATGTAATACAAATGTTGCTACAAATAATGCATCTGTTACAACATGTGACACAAATGTTGCTACAGATCCATGTTGCTACATATGAGTCATATGTTTCTATAGATGATGTATTTGTTGCAACATGTGATTTAAATATTGCTATATTTGCCTCATATGTTGCAACATATCACCCATCTGTAACAACATGTGACCCAAAAATTGCTATAGATGACTCATCTATTTTTACAGATGATGCATCTGTTGTAACATGTTACACAAATGTTGCTATAAATGACCCATGTGTTGCTACATATGAATCATATGTTGCTACAGATGATGCATATGTTGCAACATGTGACCCAAATGTTGCTATAAATGCCCCAAATGTTGCAATATATGACTCATTTGAAGCAACATGACCCATATGTTACAACATGTGGTCTAAATGTTTCTACAGATGACTCATTTTTATAATTTTAGATTGTGCATCCATGACTTCTCCCAACAGAAAAGGAGTTACAAATGCCATTTCTAATTACTCTAGGGTTTGTTATAACATTATTTGATCCTGTAGTTGATAGAGTTAAAAGGAAATTGGTTTGAGCAACAACCATTAAAAGGGCAAGAGTTAATTATCAGTTAGTTGTTTTTAATGAGGATATGACTGATGCAGCGGTAAGGGTCTGCTGTTAATATTGGTGTCGGTGTTGATGTTGATGGTGGTATTTGTGTTGGTGCTGGTGTTGATGGACAAAGTGTTTGGGCTAACCTCTTGTAGTAGATACTCTAGCTTTTTATGTGAGAAGTGCAGGAAACATGATGATGATTCTATCATGTAACTTCAAACATTGAGTGAGGCTGCAAATGAATTTGAATAAAAGAGGGGAGGGGGGGGGGGGGGGGACAAGGTCATTCCATCAAACAAGGTTCGGGATCCATATTCTCCACAAGCCCGGATGAGAAAAAAATCCTTTATCAAGGGAATACACATTTTGAAGAAAAAATATTTAGATAACTGCCAATGGTCATAGGAGAGAAGATGGAGCTCAAACATGTGAATGTTTATAAAATGGTGCATGTAGCTAAAAAGGTTATATTTTTGAAACTGATGAACATAAAAGATCAGCGTGCAAGATACGACATTTTTTTATGGAAATGATTTTAGGAAGATGACAAGTATAGATGAGTGGTGGGAAGACTGGGTAATTTTCTGTACTAACCTTCAATTTATAATCTTTTATTTTATCTTTTCAATGATTACTCTTCTTTACTCTTTAATATTAATTTTATTTTAGTATGTTGATGAAATTCTTAGCCTCATGTGGAAGAGACATTTGAGATTCCATGAGTACTATGATTTCATAGATAGAATCATGGATCTCAACTTCTACAAAAACTTCAAAAAAAGTACGAGAGTATTAACGAGGAGGCAACAACAACTGGTGATAGAAGCTTAAAGCAGTTACTCGATGAGTTTGTATGGAATGGCGATATGATTAACTATGTTAGGGGTATAAGACCATACCTTGGAGGCATGGATTGGATTGGGGCAAAAAAGGGTCGTATGAATGTTTACAAATCATGAACACGAATAATAATCATTTTGTGACTCTTGAGATCCTCTTGCACGAGGGTCGTATGAATGTTTATAAATGCAACATGATGGATTATGAACATGACAAGTTCTTGACTTTCATACAATCCGTGTTCGAGTTGATGTGAAGCTTGTTAATGAAACATTTGCCAGGAAAGTTTCTTAATGAACCATAGAAATTTAAAGGTCGAGTGGAACCCATGGTAAAAAATGAAACCAATTTCGCGTGCTGGTCATACTCACTTGCATTTATTAAGAATTTGATAATCGGTACATCAATTCAACCTACCAACACCAAGTTGTGTGACAATACAGTTGGAAGGATGCAATGAGTTTGAACTGCTGGGATAGTATCTCGGAGTTTCGAGCCTTGACAATGTGTTTGTAATTAATGACAATGTTTTATTTTATCTGTTGCAACATATGATATTAATGTCATGTTATGTTAAAAGTACACAGAATTGTGCATCTGTTGAAACAAAAGTACATAACTCTGTTTATTTATTTTATTTGTTGCAACATATGATGTTATGTTATGTTAAGAACACGTACACATAATTGTGCATCTGTTGAAATAGAAGTGCATAACTATATTTATTTGTTTTATCTGTTGCAACATATGTTGTTAGGTTATGTTAAGAACAAGTATACATAATTGTGCATCTGTTGAAATAGAAGTGCATAACTATGTTTATTTGTTTTATCTGTTGCAACATATGTTGTTAGGTTATGTTAAGAACAAGTATACATAATTGTACATCTGTTGGAACAGAAGTGCATAACTATGTTTATTTGTTTTATCTGTTGCAACAGATGATCTATGTTGCTACACATGAGTCATGTGTTGAAACAGATGTGTGATATGTTGCAACATATTGGCCATATGTAGCAACGTATGACTCATCTTGTGATTGTTGTTATGTTATGTTAAAAACAAGTATACATAATTGTGCATATGTTGGAACATAAGTGGAAAACTATGTTTATTTATTTCAATAACTATGATAATTTTCATGGTTGCACACAACTACATGAGAATTTTCTATCCTTCGTAGCATTCTTGGTAATGCAGAAAAATATAAAAAAGACCACAACAATAAAAACAAAGATTAGCTTCTAGTTGTTACAACATTTGCTCTTGTTCTTCTCATTCATCACCCATTTATTACTTTTTTTAATATGTCTTTCATGATCAAATTCCAACTCCTTAATTCTCTTCGCCAATCTCAAAATAATGAAATTGGATCGTATATCAACATCTTTACGATCCTTCTATCTAAAGAAGTTTCATGCATTCTCCTAAAACACACCACAAAGAAATTTAAATTAAATAAAAAGCAAAACAAAGACAAACAACAGATCTCCAGACCAAGTTGTAGAAAACATACTCGATAGCGTGGACAAAACTAAAATCTTTGACCTAAATTATCCTCCGACCATAATGTTTGCATCAAAAATAAATCTCCATGTTTGCAACAGATTTTCACACCCAACATGAGATCATTCTCATCATTACAAATTATATTCAATATTGCATTTGACATTATATAAAAACTAACAAAAATAAACTAAACTAGCCAACTATTTCATGAGATCTCTAGTACTGAGCTATATTTAAAAAAAATTCATTCTTACCCAATGACTATATAGATTTGATAGCATATGAAAGGCGAATCTCTTATTTATTGATTTGATTTAACCAAACCAAATTGATAAATTCACGCACGCGCCTTAGATGTGTGTTAATAAAACAAAGAACATAACAACTAATAAAATAAATAACATCATTATTTAACATTAACATAAACATAAATATACATTTATATCTCATGCACTCCATCACGTAAAAATAAATTAAAAGATAAAAATGAGAGAGAGAGGAGAGAGAAAGAGAGAGAGAAAGCAGAGAAACCGAAGCGGCGAGGAAGAAAAGAAAACCCTATCTCGATAGATGATTTTTGAATGAAAACCCTATCTTGAACAACTTATTTATATCCCTTACAAAAAATGAAATAATGGGCCGATTGAGCCAGTTTTAGGCTGGGCATGCCCATGACTTTTATAAAGCAACACTTTTTAATCTGTTGCAACATATGACATTTGATGGATTTAGTATTTCTGAAGAAACACTTTTTATCTGTTGAAATATATGTCAATTTGAGGGATTTAGTCTATAAACAAGCAGCGTTATTTAATTTGTTGAAACAAATGTTAATTATGTGTGATAATTATAAATTTCCAATTCAACATCCAGCTTCCAAAGAGAAATTCAAGCACATAATTTGGCAAAATTAAACATGCTATTGATAGTGACATGCAAGTAGAATCACCATTCAGAGAAGGCTAGGCTATATAGAAGCATCTATATTTACAAAGGAATTAACGCCAACAAAATAACCAAAATTTACATCTATACTACTACTTTAGCCAACAAAAACAGACTTGGATCTGGAGTCAACATTGATAGATTAAACCTGGAGGGGCATCAACATTCTTGAAGGGTGGTGGATCAGAGCCACCCATGCACTCCATCACAAGTCCACCTATAGAAAAACAAACAACCATAGTGAGCTACCCATGCACTCCGTCACAAGACCAAACAAGATGTTATAAATCAAGAAGATTTACCAAATGATGAAGCTATCCTCTATTAGACAAGATTCGATAAAAATAGACAATGACCATCACGCATGCATTGAGAGCACAGTTGACGAAGAGATCATATTAGTTGAGAACAACATAATTACATTATCACCCTAAACACGAGCATGCGGAGACTTAGATTCGTCCAACATGGTAACATCTTCTAATGAAGGGTGATTTTATGAGTGAGAGTGGAGAGAAGAGAGATGAGGAAGAAAATAAAAAATGAGAGCTTTGCTTTGCGAGTGTGAATTAAGGGAGCCTAAGTTTACCTATTTATAATGAGTGAGTGAGGAGGAGAATGGGCCGCTAATTGATGTTGGGCCAGTTATGGGTTGAGGTTTGCCCATGGGAATGCAACATATTGTATTTTGTTGCAACTTCTTCATATTCTGTTGCAAATTCTTCATATTTTGTGGCAAATTCATCATCAAATTGACCAGATTATCCAACAAAATGTGCATATATTGCCATAGATACTAATTCGATGGATATGTTAATCAATAAATTAGGTAATAATAATAAAAAATGTTAAATTAAACCATATTTTATTACTTTGGACCATAACTTAGCAATAAAAAATGGTATAACACTTTGAACAATGAAACACTTTGAACAATGATTCCTATGGTGTTATATAACTATCATATGGAATTAGTTAGTTATTGTATGATGAACTAGTGATATAATAATATTTGTAAAAATCACTGATAAGTTTGATGAAGGTTGTTGTATTAGACCATAATTTTGTATTTAGACATGTTATAAGACTATATATTAGTGTTACATGTTGTATTAGTTCACAATTTAATTGAATTAATAGCAAAAATCACATGTAAGGTTATCCATAAGTTGCAACATATGACAAATCTCTTGCAATTTTATCACAAAATTTATGAGATTATCCAACAGGATGTACATATGATGCCACAAATATCAATTTGATGGATGTGTTAATCGATAAATTAGGTAATTTGATAAGAGAAAATGTTTAATTTGACCATATTTTATCACTTTCGACCATAAATTAGCAATAAAAAATGCTACAACACTTTGAACAATGATTTCCTATGATATTATATAAGTATCAGATAGAATTACTTGGTCATTGTTTGATGAACTAGTGATACAATAACATTTGTAAAAATCATTGATAAATTTGATGAAGGTTGTTGTGTTAGATCATAATTTTGTATTTTGACATGTTATAAGACTATATATTAGTGTTACATGTTGTATTAGATCACAATTTAATTGAATTAATACCAAAAAGCACATATAAGGTTATCCATATGTTGCAACATATGACAAATCTGCTGCAATTATCAACACAAAATTGACCAGATTATCCAAGAAAATGTACATGTGTTGCTACATATGCTAATATGATGATTGTGTTAATCATTAATTAGGTAATTTAATAATAGGAAATGTTAAATTGGACCATATTTTATTACTTTGGACCATAACGTAGCAATGAAATAAATGCTATAACACTTTGAACAACGATTTTCTATGGTGTTATATAACTATCATATGAAATTACTTAGTCATTGTATGATGAACTAGTGGTATAATAATATTTGTAAAATTAATTGATAAATTTGATGAAGGTTGTTATATTAGACCATAATTTCTATTTAGACATGTTATAAAACTATATATTAGTTTTACATGTTGTATTAGGTCACAGTTTAATTGAATTAATACCAAAAATCACATGTAAGGTTATCCATATGTTGCAACATATGACAAATTTGTTGCAATTTCAACACAAAATTCACTAGATTATCCAAAAGAATGTACACATGTAGTCACAGATGCCAATTTGTTGGATGTATTAATCGATAAATTAGGTAATTTATTAAATTGAACCATATTTTATTACTTTGGACCATAACTTAGCAATAAAAAAATAAATTCTATAACACTTTGAACAACGATTTCCTATGATGTTATATAACTATCATATGGAATTACATAGTCATTGTATGATAAACTAGTGGTATAATAATATTTATAAAAATAATTAATAAATTTGATGAAATTATTGTATTAGAGCATAATTTTATATTTAGACATGTTATAAGAATATATATTAGTGCTACATGTTGTATTAGGTCACAACTTAATTGAACTAATACCAAAAATCACATGTAAGATTATCCATTTGTTGCAACATATGACAAATTTGTTGCAATTTCAACACAAAAATGACCAAATTATCCAACAGAATATACATGTGTTTCCACATATGACAAAAAAATATACATATGTTGCCACATATGGCAAACAACTATATAATAGAAAAAAATAACAGAACTTATTGCATATGAAAAAAATAAGAAGACATAGGGATATAGATATACATAGATTAATATGCCAGTTCTACAAAATTTAACTACAAAATAACAGACATAACTGATGGAATAGGTTCAATGTCCAACAACATGTGTATGAGGTAAAACAATTAACTATATAATCTAGTTCTAAATTACAACTACATAATTCACAATGAATATCATCTTCATCGTCACTTCCCTTGGCCAACCATTCTTGTGAAGGCTTTGCTCATGTTGATGAACAATGCAACAAATGGATCTTTTTTCCAACACATGAGGTTTTGACACCCACATTTTACCTAAAACTTGCTGTAACTTATGTCGACATGTCCTGGTTTTTTGTGTCTCCATTTGGTTCATGTTGGCAATGAACATTAAGCCTTATCTCATGGATTCACCACCCCTGAAAGATTGAAATTATGGCAAGCGCATAAGATGCACCAATGTGGCCTCCGTCAACTGTTTGATTAATCATTTCCAATGTATTTGAATCATTATTATTGAAAGACTCAAACTACAGAAGAAGTAACCACATTTAAAAGGTAGAATACATTGATAAAAACGTGAATACATACAAAAAACATTAAAAATTACCATACCTTTCCTTTATAAGGCTTCTAAATTCTCTAATGCTCTACAAATATCCAGGAAAGAAATATATATTTGAACTACTAACTGACGGTTCACCGGCCATCTAAAATTAGGAAAGTCGACCAATAATACCTTTTGATATACATAAGTTTCATTACCGACTTGTTTAAGGACCGTGGAACTGAGAAATCAAATCAAACGATTAGAAAATAAAATTTAAAGAGAGGTGAAAATTGATTTATATACATACCTACCTTAATATAAGATTCATTAAATTTAAGGTTTGAAAGCAATCCTTTCAATGATATCAATAAGTAGACACCTCGGAAGGGATTCAATGTAGTTTGTAAATTTTCGTTTTTAATCCTCCTAGTCATTTTTGAAAATTTCCACTTCCTTTCCAACAAAAGTCTTGTCTTTTCTTTTATAAGGAATGTGACAAGTTGCAACTTCTGAAGAAGAGTAGCAACTTTTGAAGAAGAAGTTGCAACTTTTGACTTTTCAACTGCAACAAACTTTTTTTTGAAAAAGGGGTAGAATATGAAGAGTTGTAATTATGTTCCTTTCATGATAGCATTTTTCTTGAAAGTTCCATTGACAATATGTGATTGATTCTTCACACTTAAACC
>NC_064291.1:21180892-21274730 GCF_019186545.1 Solanum stenotomum | reverse complement strand
GACTAGAACTCCACCACCAGTGGAAGAGTTACTATGAAAAGGATGCTTATGCTGTGAATGATCAGACGGGGATTTTCGACCAAATGCCCAAGGATCCAACATGGAAAATTGGTGCCAAGGTCAAGGAAACCAAGGTCGGAACTATGGAAATTACAACCGAGATGGTCAATATGTCTGGGATGGGAACTTCAATCGCGACAACAACTACAGTCGAAACATTTATGGCAATAGAAACGATCGAGTTAAACCTTATGTTCCCCCTCAAATCGAGAATCTGGTACTAAGGAAGCTGGAGGAAGTATGGTGCGTATTGAAGATATGATGCAGAAGATGATGAGAAGGTTTGATGCTGCTGATGAGAATGTGAAGGAGATGAGAAACGACTTGTCTGGTATTGGTCAAAAGGTTGATGCCCATGCAGCGTCAATAAAGCATCTAGAGCAGCAGATGACCCAGTTGTCTACTACAGTGAACCCACGTCAACCTGGTACTTTTCCTAGCAACACCATCCAAAATCCAAAGAATGACGGCTATTGTATGACAGTTACTACTCGAGGGGGTAAGCAAACCATTGATCCACCTATTCCGTCTATGCTGGAAGTTGAGATTAGAAAAGAAGATGATGTGATAGAGGTTAGAGAAAAGTCTGAGAATGCGACAAAGAAAGAAGCGGAGATATATTAGAAAGTGGTCCCCATACCTAGACCTCCACCACCTTTTCCATAGAGATTAGTGAAGAAGACTGAAGATGGTAAATATCGCAGGTTTATTACTATGTTGAAGCAGCTTTCCATCAACGTTCCGTTGATAGAAGCTTTGGAACAAATGCCTGGGTATGCAAAGTTTATGAAAGATATGGTAACAAAGAAGAGGTCTGTGAGTTTTGAAGATGATGATAGATTGCAGCTGTAGTGCTATTGCTACAAGGTCTCTTGTGCAAAAGAAGGAGGATCCTAGTGCCTTCACGATTCCATGTACTATCGGATTATTACACTTTGCTAAGGCATTGTGTGATCTTGGTGCTAGCATCAACCTCATGCCATTGCCTATTTACAAGAAGTTGGGTCTAGGGGACCCAAAGCCCACTACAATGCGGTTACTGATGGCCGATTGGACTGTGAAAAGGCCCATTGGTGTACTCCATGATGTGCTAGTAAAAGTGGAATCTTTCATTTTTCCAGCAGATTTTGTCATTCTTGACTGTGAGGTTGATTTTGAGGTTCCCATCATCCTTGGGAGACCATTTCTTACCACAGGGCGTGCGTTGGTTGATATGGAAAAGGGACAGATAAAGTTCAGACTGAACAATGAAGAAGCAACTTTCAATATTTGTAGGTCCATAAAGCAGAGTGATGAGCTCCAAACAGTATCTGCTATATCTTACAGAGTGGAGAGTGGGACAGAAGTGCAAATTGAAGAGAGACTAGGTGTTGAGGCACTAGCAGCAGTTATGTTGAATTTCGATAGTGATGATATTGAAGAGTATGATGAGTTGGTATCCACACTCGATAGGTGTGAATATCGGTCCAAATCAAAGAAGTATGAGTTAGACATGAAGAATCGTGAGTCTCCACCCGCAAGACCATCTATTGTGGAGGCACCGAAAGTGGAGCTTAAGGCTCTACCACCGCATTTGAGGTATGTCTACTTGGGCAGAGAGAATACTTTGCCGGTTATCATTGCGGTAGATTTGAATGCGAGACAAGTAGAGTGCTTGGTGATTGTGTTAAAGAGGTTCAAGCGAGCTATTGGGTGGACTATTGCGGATATTATTGGGATTCCTCTCGGTATTTGCTCTCACAAAATCCAACTCATGCCAGATCATAACCCCAATATCGAGAACCAGAGAAGATTAAATCCACCTATGCAAGAGGTAGTTAAAAAGAAGATCATCAAGTGACTGGATGCGGGAGTTATTTATCCCATTGTAGATAGTAGTTAGGTGTGTCCTGTGCAGTGTGTGCCTAAAAAGGGTGGTATTACTGTGGTTCCAAATGAAAGAAATGAGCTTATTCCAATGAGGCCTGTGACTGGATGGAGAGTTTGTATGGATTACCGGAAGTTGAATGCGTGGACAGAAAAGGACCACTTTCCTATGCCATTCATGGACCAGATGTTGGATAGACTTGTAGGAAAGGGTTGGTATTGTTTTCTTGATGGGTATTCGGGTTACAATCAAATTTCTATAGCTCCAGAAGACCAAGAGAAGACCACCTTCACTTGCCGTTATGGGACTTTTGCTTTCAAACGGATGCCATTTGGGTTGTGCAATGCTCCAGCAACCTTCTAGCGTTGTATGATGTCAATATTTTCTGATATGGTGGAGGAAACTATTGAAGTGTTCATGGATGATTTTTCAGTTGTAGGTGATTCTTTTGATCGTTGCCTGGATCATTTGGCCGAGGTGCTTAAAAGGTGTGAAGACTGCAACTTGGTGCTGAATTGGGAGAAATGTCATTTCATGGTTAAAAAAAGTATAGTGTTGGGTCATCGAATTTCAGAGAAAGGTATTGAAGTTGATAGAGCTAAAGTTGAGGTAATAGAAAAGCTTCCGCCACCTATTTCTGTAAAATGTGTTAGAAGTTTTCTTGGGCATGCTGGGTTTTTAGGAGATTCATAAAAGACTTTTCAAAAATTGTACACCCATTGTGCAAACTGGTCAAAAAGGATTATAAGTTTGATTTTGATAAGGCTTGTCTGAGAGCATTTGGAGAGTTGAAGGAGAAGTTGGTTACTGCCCTATCATTATTTCACCTGATTGGGGACAACCGTTTGAGGTAATGTGTGATGCAAGTGGAGTGGCGCTTGGTGTGGTACTATGATAGAGGAAAGAGAAAATTCTTCACCCTATTTACTATGCTAGCAAAGCTCTAAATGTGGCCCAGAAGAATTATACTGTGACCGAACAAGAACTTCTTACAGTGGTTTTTGCATTCGAGAAATTTTGATCCTACTTGCTTGGTACTAAGGTCATAGTGCATACTGACCATTCTGCATTGAGGTATTTGATGGCAAAAAAGGATGCAAAACCAAGATTGATTAGATGGGCATTGTTGCTGCAAGAGTTTGATTTTGTGGTAAAAGATAGAAAGGGGACCGAAAATCAAGTTGCCGATCACTTGTCTAGATTAGAGGAAGAGTCTATGCTAAAGCTTGGAGATAGGGCTGAAATTAATGATGCTTTTCCAGATGAATAGGTATTGGCTGCTTCTCATGATTTCATTCCATGGTTCGCAGACTTTACTAATTATTTGGCAAGCGATTTGGTGCCCCGGACTTGAATTTTCACCAAAGGAGAAAGTTTATGCATGATGTGAAGAAATTCTTTTGGGATGAGCCTTAATTGTATCGTAGTTGTGCTGATGGGATTATTCGTCGCTGTGTGCCCGACGTTGAGATGTTGAGTGTACTTGAAGCATGCCATTCATCGCCTGTTGGTGGGCATCATAGTGGTATTCGGACTGCGCATAAGATTTTGCAATGTGGGTACTATTGGCCTACCATCCACCAAGATGCTCATGATTTCGCCAAGTCTTGTGATCGTTGCCAAAGAGAAGGAGGGATTTCAAAGAGGCAAGAGCTCCCTATGAATCCTATATTGGTGATAGAGTTGTTTGATGTATGGGACATTGATTTTATGGGTCCATTTGTGAGTTCATATGGGATGAAGTATATTCTTATTGCGGTTGATTATGTATCGAAGTGGGTGGAAGCAGTTCGCTCCCCAACAATGAAGGTAAAAGTGTCACCACATTTTTGAAAAAGAATATCTTCTCCAGATTCGGTACACCGAGGGCGTTTATCAGCGACAGAGGTTCTCACTTTTGTAATAAGTTGTTCAAGGCACTACTCGAGAAATATGTTGTCCGCCACAATGTAGCCACTCCTTACCATCCGCAGACTAGTGGGCAAGTTGAAGTGTCCAACAGAAAAATCAAACAGATTTTGGTAAAGACTGTGAATGATAATAGAACGGATTGGTCAAGAAAGCTTGATGATGCTCTATGAGCCTATCACACTACATACAAAACCCCCATAGGTATGTCTTCTTACCAACTTGTATATGAGAAGTCTTGTCATTTACCGGTAGAGCTAGAGCATAAGGCGATGTGGACAATGAAGAAGTTAAATTTGGATTGGGGCTCTGTATCGAATCAAAGAATGAATGAATTGAATATGCTTGATAAGTTTCGCCTAAAATCTTATGAAAGTTCAGCCTTGTACAAAGAGAAGATGAAGCGGTATCATGATCAAAGAATTGAAAGGCGAGAATTTGTGGTTGGTGATCTTGTGCTTCTATTCAACTCTAGGTTGCGCTTGTTTTCAGGCAAACTCAAGTCCAAATGGACTGGGCCATTTTTGCTCACAAAAGTGCTCCCCCATGGAGCGGTTGAGCTTGAGAATAGTGAAGGAACAAGGTTCATGGTAAACGGGCAAAGAATCAAGATCTATCTGAAAAATGCTGAAAGTGTGCAAGAAGTGATTGAGGCCTACAATCTTGATGAAGTATGAGTAATCAAGAAACTTGCGTCGTGCAGTGACGTTAAATCAAGCGCTGCTTGGGAGGCAACCCAAGATGTACAATCTAGCCAACGATAGGTTTCTGTTTCCCATTTAGTAGTTTTCGTTGTTTAATTGCGTCTTTGTAACAATTTAGATAGGTGTTTTAGTTTTTTTTAGTGTTGGCTAGAATTAGCATAGGGTCCGTGTCTAAAAAGTGTCCAAAAAATGTAAAAAGAATAGCCTAATAGTTGCTACATGTGCAGGTACGCTATGAAAAATCTGCAGAAAATGGTCTGGTGCATAGGTCTACGGACCCCATCGTTGGTTCGTCATTCTATCTAAGGACCGTGGATGGTGTCCGTAGATCCCAGGTAAGCCCCTAAACTTTTCCAAGTCTAAGATTGATCTACGGTCTCAATCTACAGACCGTAGATCGACCCACGAACCATAGACGGGGTCTCGTGGGTCCAAAACCCTAAATCTATCTGACCCGACCCGGACCCCTTATTTAAAACTCCCCTAATTTCAAATCATTTCCACTTCCCTCCATTCACTCTCCAACCATTTCAAACACCCTCAACTCCCCTAAATCACTCCATAACTCCCCCATAAAATCATCCCTTCCATTCCCCCATCATTCCCACAATTCCTTTCCATTCCGAATACAATTCATTCCATATTCCACAAAAAGGGTCCCGTGTTGGGTTAGTAACTAAGAGGTGATTCTTTGGTCTTGCAAAACTTAGTGTCGTCAAGCAATCACCCCACTCCATGTTTCTTGTAAGGTAATAGACTTTCCCCTCACTTTGAATTTCGGTTCATATATTGAATATAGAAAGTCGGGAGTCGGGTCTTGACCTTGGCTAATTGTTAAATGATATTGCATGATAAAATTTGAAATTTACAATACCCTTGGAACGGTAGATAGTGATTGTGTTGTCTTGTTGTATGTGACTATAAGTCTAAATGTAAGTTTCGACTTAGGGTTCCAAATTTTGTCTTAAATACTTGTTAAAATGATTAATCAGAATCATGAGAATGACAAACTAGCATGATTCAATGTTGAAATTCATGGTTAGACTAGGATATTGTTGAAAATGGTCCACGATGTGGACTTGAAAATAAAAAATGGCTGAAATCTGGCACAGATCACATCGACGATACCCCGTCTACGGACCGTAGATCAATCTACGGAGCGTAGATTAGGTTCGTAGTTGGATGCAACTAAAATTTCACAAAGTGTGAAACCACAGATGTGGACTACGGTCCGTAGATCAATCTACAGACCATTCTGTACATCCGTGGTTTCCATCTGCGACCAAGATTGTTGGTCCTCTGATCCACGAAAGGGTTCCATGGACCTTAGATCAGTCTACGGACCGTAGGTCTCCTCCGTGGATGACCACTGTAGCCTCTGTCTGAAATTTTCATGCGACTTTGTTACTGCTCGTTTATAGTTCTAATTTTTTTTTAGTTTGTTTATGATTAGTTTTGGAACTAATATCGCTTCCACAGGTACGATGGCACCCAAGAAGCTAGTCACCTACTCAAAACAGGGCAAGTCAAAATCTGTTGCTCCTAGCTTCAGGTTAATCGATGAGGACACAGACACGAAAAGAGATCCAACATACGTTCCTCCCAACATTAGGACTTCTTCCATTGCACCCCGAGCCACTAGAGGCACCCCCCAGAAGGTGATTCCTGACGTAGTCACTGTCTCCCAGTCTGATGAGGATCACACACTGATCGGTCACCAACTGGGGCTGCTTCCAGTTCAGCTACTGGGTCTGCGTCTGGCTCCGAGGTCTACCCATGCTTTGGGCTCTGAGTCTAGCCATGCTTCAGGGTCCGAGTCTGCCCATGCTTCGGGGTCCAATGCCGAGTCAGCCACAAGGTCCAGCCAAAACGAACAAGCAGCCTCATCTGACGAGGCCACTAGCTCAGAGTTAGTACCAATACTAAGGAATGAGAACCCTACTCCAGTGGCCGGTGGGCCAAACAAATGGTGTGTTATGGGCCAATGGTAAATCTATCGGGATGCCAAGATGATTAATGACAAAGAGAAGATGGCCCGAATTGTTACAGAGGAGAGCATAGTCCTCACAGGGAGCTTGCACACTGTCCCTGACATTCACCGGCTTTTCAACCTTCATAAGTGTGACTGGATGGCTCGAGACCCAGGGACTTATAGCGAAGAGATTGTGCGGGAGTTCTACGCCTCCTATGCTGCCACTCTTCGTGGGTTGATCTCTAAGCAATCAAAGCCCTTAGCCCAAGATCCTCTCACGTCAACTATGGTCCGAGGTTGTCTGGTAGACATATCACAGGCTACCATCAACCGCTTTTTCTATGGGGATACCACATGTCACTCTTGGTCACTAAACACATCGGAGTTTGATTATAGATGGGACATCGTGCGGAGCGGTGCTTTCCAGAGGAATGCTGAGAAGCGAGAGACTATTATACTATGGTTGGCTAAGTACATTGCTACTGATGACGAGCATGTGGAGTGGGTCGCCACACCACGGTTGGGTATCCGAAAGGCCACATTAAATTTTGCGGCCAAGTTCTTCTTGTTGTTGGTGCGTAATAAGGTGTCGCCTACAAAAGCTGACAACCAACTCACTTGGGATAGAGCGGTCATGGTTGCAACATTAGTAGCAGGAGTGGAGATTGACTTTGCCCGCATGCTGCTGGCAGAGATTCACGAGAGGGCATTCAAGACCTCCACTACTTACCCCTTTCCATGTTTGATTTTCCAATTGTGCAGGGACTCTGGAGTGCCGATCTGGCATTGTGATAGGTTGATCCACCCTACCGGGGCTTTGGATATAGGCCTCATCCGAGATAAGGCAAATGTGGCAGCACTTCGCAGAGAGACCCAGGTTGAGGTACCTCCCTTGGGCGCTGATCTTGCAGACATGGTGGGGCAGGCACAGGGCGGTGACCCCATTATACCAGATCACTCTGATACTGTCCCAGCCTCCTCTTCCTAGGCCGCTAGTATGGCTTCTAGTTCATTCCGGTCCACACCACAGTTGGGAGCTACTGTTGTCCCATTGGCCAGAGTACAGAAATTAGAGGCTCAGATGGCCACACTGCCGCATCACATCCAACCGTGGATGCAAAAGTCGATAGCCGAGTCCGAGGCCAGAATAGAGCGAAGGATGGAGGGCATGATGGACCGGAAGGTCCAGGCTGTTAATAAACGTCTTGATGCATTTGAATTGCGAGTCCTCGAGCGATCAGCTCCGACCATAGATCTATCCTCTTTGCAGGTTGAGTTAGCCAATCTCTGGACCGACGTTGATGCCATTCTTGCCACCCCTACAGTTGAGCCTCAGGATGCACCTACTGCAGTGACTGATGATACGTTGCTGGATGCTTTATTTAGTGGGACCACCGAGGAGGGGCTTGAGCCTTCACATGCCAAAGGTAAGAGGCACCGTTCTAGTCGCACTGAGGAGGAAAATGCTCATAAGAGACAGTGTAGGCAGGAGAAAGAGGCTAGGAAGGCTTCGATTTTAGATGAAAAGTTGCTCCATCGGAGGGTGCATGAGAGTGTTGCAGGGCATCGAGTTCTGCCCCAATTATAGAGGTCCTGCCTGGTGTGAGGGACGTTGTGAGCACCACTGATGGTGCTATGATGGATGATGTGGGCACTACTGAGGGTGACCCAACTATTGTCCAGCGGGCTCCGGGAAATCAGACACACCCGCTCGTTCATGATTTTTCAACGCTATGCGCCACAGGTTTGCTTCACCCAATCCATTATCTTTTACTGTTCTTGTATGCGTTGGGGGCAATCACATCTATTTTTGTTGGGGGTGGGGTAAACGGATTGTGAGTGATTGAGTAAGTCTAAGTAACGCAACTCATAAATCCTCTCTTGGGGTTTTCTTGCCTATGTTCTTTTTCCCAAAGAGACTATTTAATTTCTATTGAACCGACATGTGTTAGGATTGTATGTATAGAAGCATGAAAAAGAAATGAAGCATGATGGCTTATGAAAAATATACCCGTCCAAATTTTGTGATGTGTGCTAGACTGGGTAGGCTAAGACAAGTTGAATATGTTGGCTCTGAGTATGGCATGATAATGAATCAACTTGATGGTATGACTTAAGCTGAAACTTGAACTGGGTAATCTGGTAATCTGATAATGAAACTATGCGCCAAGAGTGTGAGAATAGTTGATTGTTCAAACAGTTTTTGTGCAATACTAGAACTTACCCGGTTAGTTCTGCTAAGACAATTCAATCTAGAGGTTAGGAAGTGATCATAGGCCCTTGTTCTTATAAGTCCACAAATTGCCTAAAAGAAGGATCCAACCAAATGAAATAAATGCTCCCTTTGATCCAAATGCTTTGAGCCTAAAATTAAACCATTTCTTTCTAAACCCGAACTCACCTTCCCATAATCGATTATGTTGGCCCCAGTCCCTTCTTGGACATATGCACCTCGACTTAGGCCAAAAGCCTAAGTTGAGGGTGGCTAATGTAAAAAGTCACTTCAATCTTGGCCTTGACCCGATATCAGGTATTGTGCACCTCAACCAATGGAAAGTCCATAAAGTTGAGGGTGGCTATGAAAGAGGAAACTGAAAGAAAAATGGGTATGAAAAGAGTTTGATGTTGAAAAAGAGAGGAAAGTATGTGACTTGCTGGAAGCTAAAAAAAATAAAAAAGAAAAAAGAAAAGAAAAAAAGGGCTATAAAGTCTAAAAGTCACATCCATGGTTGAAGAGAAAATCAAGGGAAAGAAGGTACAACGGTAGGATGTTAATAATAGGGCAAAAAGTGGTTGAAAGCCTAATGTAATGTCAAGCAGGGCAGAAAGTCACTAAGAAATGCCCAAATGTACCACACCTGACCCTGAGCCTACGCTACAAGCCAAGAAAGTCCTATAGTGATCCTAGAGTCTAGTTTGGAGAGTCTAAGCAGTGAAAATAAGGGCAAGCCTATGGTACTGAGCACTAACTGTACTTGAAGTTATTTCTGAGTGTGAGTGTTGAATGAATCCTTGTACTCAAATTCATAAGTCATTGTGTGAAAGAAAAGGGATTCCGTTTGAAGTAAAGGCACTAGTTGCATTGTCGGAAAGTTGGTACCTTGGTTATAGTGAAACAGTGTATGTTGTGTGTTTGTTGGTCAATCGTTAGCGTGGCTTGATCCGCATGAATTAGTTTGTCGAGTCTAAGAGAACAAATTTTATACCCAAAAAGAGAGTGGGGTAGAGAGCCATGTGATTGCTTGTGCTTGAAATGCTTGCTTCTATACAAGTGTCGTTTAGAGTCTTAGTGTATCGCTTGAGGACAAACAACGATTTTAAGTTGAGGGTGTTGATATACCGTGAGTTTACGATATTTCTAATACATTTCACTTACAAGTTGTGTGTGTCTAGGGCCTTTTTGTATTGGTTTTTATGTGTTTTTCTCATATTTTGCAGGAAAGATGTTCAGGCGCAGAAGTAAAGAGACAACTAAAAGAAATGCATAAAAGGGCATCTACGGAGGTGATCTACGGACCGTAGATCCACTGACGCTCCGTAGGTGATGGCCGTAGATCAGCAGGGAATGCAAATTAGGGAAATCTGACCAAGTGTGGAACCATGGTGGCCACTGACAGTCCGTAGATCGATCTACGGACCGTACTGTTGATCCGTAGATTGAGACTGCGGGGGTTCTAGTACGTAATTTTTGAAGATTCTAAGTGTGGAGCCACGGAGGGGGATTGACAGACCGTAGATCGATCTACGGTCCGTACTGCAAGTCCATCGTTTGCTTTAGAGAAGCTGAAATATTTTCTAACTCCTGGCTGACGGAAGGGACTCACGGACCGTAGATCCATTGACGGTCCATGAGTCAGTCTTGTGGAATGAAGACGCGTGCCTGAACAAACTTTCCTTAATTTGTTTTCCTTTTAATTTAGGACTTGTTTTCTATAAATAGAGCATGTAAACCTCGTTTTTAGGGGTTAGACTTTATTACTTTTGTTTTACTTTGTGACTGGGGAATTAATTTTGCTACCCTAGCAATTCTTGATTTCCAAAGATTAGTTTTGAAGATTTGGTTTGAAATTCGAGTTGAATTTCTGGGTTTATTTTTCTCAAATACTTAAGTTCATAATTCTTTCATCTAAAACACTGAATTGTGTTCATATGATTATGGGTAGCTAAACTCCATAACTAGGGTTGTGAGATCCATGAGCGATTAACAAAGTATGAATAGTAAATAAGCAATTCTTGAAAAATGTTTTGCATGCATTGATAATTCTTTCGTTCAAAAGTCTTTTTAACGAGTGGACGCATTAGAACTCGCCTTGTAGCTACTTGCCGGACCAAGGAGGTAATCAACAAGAAAAGAATTATCAACATAGATTTAGTGTGATACTATCTAATAGGCAAGTGTCGATTGGTGCGAAGTAATAACTAAGCCAAACATCGATTATGATGTCTAATATGAGGTAAAGGTAAGGGTTAGTAAATATACACACGTAGTCGGACCAAGGTGCGGGGTGAAATTCTCTAGTTGCCGAACCAAGGATTTAGAGATACCTAAATTATCACTTTGCATGTAATACACTAGGAAAGGATTGTTATTACTAGGATTACTGAGTTATCAGCTTGTAGTGAACACGTATACCCTAGTTAATTTTCTCATCTTGATAACAACAAAAATTGACTTTTGTTTACTGATTACTTATTGAATATTTACAATTTGTTTCACAAATCCCCCCTTTTTATTACTTGTTTCTGGAAGTACTTTGACTAAACGAATATAAGTGTAAGTTAAATATAAGTCTGAACCAGTTTCCTCGTGGGATCGACCCCAACCTACAAGTTGGGTTCTTTACTTGATAACGATCGCTTATGCTTCTTTAGGGAGGTGTAATTTGAGCGTATCAATGGGCACCCACTCTAACACTTAAGTAGGAGAACCCTCATATCCCAATAGTTAAAATATGCAGAAAATTTAAGAGAAACCGAGATAAATAGAATAATAGGATTTTTAAAACAGTATTCTTAGACACAGTTTTAATCCAAACTGGAAAAGAAATTTAACAACTCCCAAGGGTCTAGTCTAAACATGTACAAGAGCTACTAAGAGTACAACTGTACAAATAAATAAAAGACACAGCTCCCACCATGCGGAAGGAAGAATAGAAGCTGCTGGAGACTTTCTTCGCCTTCACCTAATGAAACGTCACCAATCCTGCATCCAGACTATGTCAAAAGACATAGCAAGAGTAGTATCAGTACAAACACGTGTACTGGTAGGCATCATCGGTCAACCCGAAGCCCACCACATAACATAAGAAAACAACTAGTAAGATCATGAAATAAACCACTCGCTTCTCCACCTCTTCCCTCTCTTGAAATACCTCCAATATACACTAGTATTCTGCCTATTGTCACCCTTCTCAATCAACCTACCTACCAGATACTTGATTATAGCCTAACCATTCTACCACATAGAGAAATCCCCTAAATACAACCACCAACATTTCCACTAACCGTTCACGTCGTACCCCTACTTCTCATCACATTACCCAGCCAAAGTCACATAATACATTACATCACGTTCCCTTAACATTAAACCCAATCTCTTTCCCCAAGGTGAAATCCACCTAAGCATATTTCATCACACACGCTACCTCTACTCTTTGCCATTACAACACACGAACAACCCTTACTATCTATTACTCGCCTCTTGAACATTTTACCCTTCCACTATACCCAACAGGTTCATTCATTACAATGAACAATAAAAAATAAACCATCATACAAGTGCCCACTAAGTGCAACATAAGCAAGTCAATAAAACATAAACTCACATGCGCATATCAACATCTATGATATCGTCAATATTTATGAACAATCGAACAACTTCACATTTTATATCACATCATTGGTCCTCTGATGAAACTCAAACCCAAACAATTAATTATGCCAGAACGTGGCAACCGATCCCATAGTTATGTCGGAACGTTGCAACCAATCCAATAGTTATGCCGGAACGTGGCAATCGATCCAAGTTAGTTATGCCGGAACGTGACAACCAATCTATTCAACACATCACAATCACAATCACAAGTGTATCTTCAAGATCATACATTTAAGTCATGATTTCATGACAATCATAGTTTACCCATCTCAATTACAACAAGTGTGATCAACAATGCAACATTCATATACAAACATCAATTTGACCATACTTAGCCCTAGTTCATCATCTAAGTACTTCCTTCTAGGGTTTAGCCACAATTCATCATAAATCCTCAATTCAATCACTCCAATTTATGATCTAGCATACATTCATAAATCTAGTTCCATTCATGATTTCTTAGTCTTATTCTTGAACCAATTGTATCCATGATAAAAATTCTAGAGTCCCTAACAATTCATCAATTCCTCTTTTCAAGGCATATACCCACGTACTTTGATTTCTAGGGATTACTCATGGAATTTACTTGGTGAACGAAGGTCTACACACAACCCTACCATTGATTTCCATATATTATGTAGTAAGCACAAATTTATAACTACTCAATTCATAAAACCTAGCCTACCTGGGCACCAAGCAGATGCACAAAGTTTTGACTTCGTTTCTGGTTTTCTGGGCTTCGCGAAGGTGAATTTGGCCAAGAATACGCAAGATATTGCCATCCTCATGTTAGAATTCTCATTTTCCTTCCTTCCCAAGTTTAGAGCATCTTTTCTGAGGTTTCTAGGGTGTTTTACGACCTATTTAGGTATTTTAGAAAGGTGGAGAAAATAGGATTTCTCATAATTTACGTACCTCGCCTGTCCCACTCTGGCGCTAACTTACCCCACCCTGGCACTGCTGCCCTAGCGGCATATGGCCCGCTCTGGCGGGATAATGGCCCAAATTTTTCCTGGATTTTTGTCCCTCCTAATTAACGACGGTTTGGGTCATTACAGTAGGCATGCTAAAATTCTTCAAACTACCTTAAATAAGGTTAAGACATGCATTTTAACTGTAAAGCATGGTTCAAAGTAGAAACTCATCCAAAGACTAGCTAATAAACATGAATTTATTAGCCAAGAAAAATCTAATTATCAGTAAGTTGTAGCCCACCTCAAAGATTACCGCACCTTCTCCAAATCAACTGTTTCCCCATTTCGAACAACATCTGATCGCTGCCATGTTATCAAATAAATTATCACAATGACAACATAGACGTTTTGACTCCCAAATTAAATAATTAATGATTGGACCAAAAAAATAGAAAAAATGACATTAAGGGACCCGTACCAGGAATCCCAAAATTGAGTCCATCAATTCGTCCCATATAGGTCTAGGAACTTGTGCCTAAAAATTAGCACAATCCAAGCATGAATACAAGCTAAAACATATCATACAATGTAAAGATTCAATAATCACTATTAAAGAGAGAAGGGAGGTTTATTGGATAAACATTTTATCTCAAATACAAGTCCCCCACACCGTCCCAATGATCACAAAACATAGTCTTGATAATTCCAAGAAAATATTTACTGAAATCAGCTCAGACTAAGCTCTATAACTCAAAATATCGAGTTCAACAAATTGGAGAGAGTTCTAAAATTAAGAGACTCATCTTCATTAAAAGACAAAGTTCTTTATCACTCTTGCAACGTTCTGGGTCGCGATCGCGACCCCCCACAAAAGCAAGACATCGAGATTGGGAAGCTCAAACCTCGGGATCCCACTGATATAAAGTAGTCAACTCACACAGAATGCTCATTGCAACCAAATTTAAAAGGTACAGTTTTCTTCGCGAATGCTGAGGACTTTATCATGACCTCGATGTAGGATTTTACATGAACCAGATTCTGTTGTATCAGCTAGCTAATGAAGTTTAACAATTCTTTGATGGGGTTCTTTGGAGTCATTCAGAACCCGTACACTCTAATAAACTATGCTGCCCAAAGAAATTTAACATTTTCGACTCAATCGAGATGTAAAAACTTCACTTAAGATTAAGGTCATCTCAACAAAAAGTGGACCCTACACCCAAGCTTAATTTTAAGCCAAATTCCTCGAGATAGATTGGAATGATCGCTAAAATCTTGATATCCATACCATAGTTCCTTCTAAATCAAAGTCATTATTCCGAATTAAACAAAACTGTTAGAATTACATTAAAAAATGAGCTACCTAAAGTTTTGCCCGAAGTGAACTATTCAAGTTCCGAAAGCCCAGAAATACAAAAACTCATATAAAAACCAAACGAACAACTAGGTGACTGTCCAGAAAGTTATAAATCATTTAGGTCACTATATGAAAGCTCTAAACACCGAAAATAATGCATTAAATAGGAAATGACTTAGCTGGTCATTAAATCACTTATGCACGCACCCTCTTACTACTACACTAGGTGAGAACTCAGTAAACACAAAATCAAGAAGTATGAGGATAATCCAACAAATTATGTGGATTTCCATCGTAAATATTTTTTGTTTCTTAAAGTAGCTAGAAACAAACAAGGGAAAAGACTCTTTTTGATACACAAGCCTGGAACACGACCATCCACCTCCAAACACATTCATAACCTTGCTGTCCAAAACAAAATAGATCTAAATTGTGAAACATTCAGGGAAATGTAAATTTTGGGTCGTGGGTCGCCCATGTTGACCGACCCGACTCAACCAGGTTCTGCTTGACCCAATCTGTTTGTTATCCTATCTGATTTAATTAATCAATTAACTAAATAGATAATCCTTTTAAAGGATAAGAGAGAACATTTACAGAATAACTGTTCAACCTCCCCTTAAAAGGCTCCTAGTGGGAATAACTTTTTTCAGACGTGGGAATGTAAAAGAGAAGAGGGGAAGAACGTGAGAAAGGTAGAAACAAAATATAAGTAAAGAAATAGAGAAGAAAGTTCTTTACACAAATCTATCTACACACTAAGGAGACTCTTAGTTTGTGAGCAAAAACTATCTTGGTTTCCTTGTGATTCAAAGAGAGATCAAGAGAACTTCCTTTCGACAACAAAATTAACAACAAATATTTCCGCTGCAAGTTATAAGGTACACATCTTGTTGTTGTTTTGCCCTTAAAATTCCTTCATTGGTATCATAGTCATCGTTAATTGATCCCATTATTTGATGTTTCCATGTGCATTCACTGTATTGTTGCAAAGAAATAAACTGTAATGAATTTTTTCTTGAAAATCAGTGAAAAGAAAAAATATGGAAGGAGTTATAATTTTTTCAAGGTCTATTTGAATGTGTATTAATTATATGGTAAATATGATTCAAAATCCTATTTGATTCTGACTCAGATTGTAGATAGGATTCCTTTTCCTACAAAGAAAGAAATTCTGTCAATTTTTTTTGAAAGACTGCTTCTGTTTGTAGCAATCTGGAAATTGATTATACAATATTTTAGGTCAAAATTTATTTTTTCATGATCTGTTCGTTCTTAGCTTTTCAAAAATATATTATATTAAAAAACGGATTTAAAACGAGTGAGATGAATTTTTGAAAGTTGGTTGTTTTGACTATTTTTTTCCAGAAAAACTGCTTCTGTTGGTTGCAATCGAGAAATTGGTTGTACAAATTTTCAAGTCACAATTTGCTCATTCGTAGCTTTCCAAAAATATATTATAATAGAAAAACAAATTTAAAACGAGCGAGTTATGAATTTTTGAAATTGGGCTGAAAAAAATAATAATACCAAAAACGTTTTTTTTAAGATTAATTTTTTTGGGATGAATTTTATGTCCCTTTAGGATTACTCTTTTTGGAAAATGAATTTGTGTCCTTTTAGGATTTTTTCAAATAGAATGTATGTGTTTATATATTATGTTTTTCAAATATCGGTCTTGTTCATTCGTTTAGTCCTTATGTTCCTTAAACGGTTTTTTTATGTCTTCTACAAATGAAAGTGATATATGTTGTCACATTGAATGGTTCAACCATTCTTATTATTTCCTTGTTCCTATTTCAGACATGGCTGAATAGGAACAAACTTGAATTATTCCAAGTGGGAGTTCTCAAAGTCGAGCTAAAGGACAATGTAGAAGAGCACGTCGCCGGAGGACATGTTTCCGAGGATGAGAAATCATATGGATTGGTGTCTCAAGAGCCACACAGAATCTGTTAAGGAATCAAAGGGCCATTCGAAGGAAAAAAAGATAAAGATCTAAAAGAGTTTATATCTTTGAAGATGGACCCTCTTGACTCTTTATTAGACTTCCTCATTATAACAAAATTCGATGAGGTTAATGAAAGTGTCATTCAAGTTGAGGAGTGGGTTGCATATGACATTTTGTATCATTCCTTACCAGAATACTGGAAGCTTGAATTGATTAAAACTTATTTCGAAATTGGGGATAATTAACCATTATGAAAGTATGTGGTGAATATAGAAGTCAAGTGGGTAAAACTTCACAACATAAACCTATTTTAGTATCAAATTTTGTTGCTTATTCTTTATAAATTATATAATGAACATCATTAATTATGCTTTAAATATGAATATTTCTGTTTTATACTTTTTTCTTTAGATAAGTGGATTATTATTCAATTGCATATTATCATATGGTGTTTGATTATTAGACATGTAAATCTTTGTGATTATGGTCTAAAATATATTAGTGTACACATTAAGACGTTAGTTTCAAATTTTGGTTAAATATTTTGTTCGTAGATGATGATTAGATGCTTACGTGTTTTTTTGATGTTACATTTAAGTATGAAACTGGTAAGTCCAAGATTTGGACTCATTTAGAGCTTTGTTTATATAGATTTAGTGTTCCAAAATGATTAATTTGTGCCATAAACTGATGCTAAAGCCTTGATTTTCAGGTATATGGATTGAGGAGCAAAGAAAGGACACTAACAAGCAAAAAGGAACAAAACAAGCTGAAGGAATGAAGAAGGGCGAGCTTGAGGATGGCTAAGAGCACTTGGCGTGTCGACGAGTGGCTAATGTGATCGCCTAAAGTTCCAGTGTGCCAAGCCCTGAAGGAAGAAACCAAGTTGGCGACGAAAAGGAGCAGTTGACGAATTGCCGAGCAGTTCCGCAATGCAAAGAGAGATCGCCCAAAGTTCCAGAACTTGAGAATGCTGAGTGCCAAGGCAAAAAGGCAATGAAAGAGATCAATGGGCGGATCGCCGAGTGGTTCGGTGAGCCCGAGTTACTTCACCAAACAACCCTTCGTGGCTTATTTTTGGCATCTATAAATTGGATTTTGAACATTTTATTTATGGAGAACTTTCTGTTGGATAAGTTGGACAAGACTGAATTAGTTTATAATGGTTTTCTCTTGCGTTTTTCATAGTTTTTGATCAGACTTGGAGAATTTTGGAGATTCAATTTGGAGATTTTGGACGTGGGTTTTGAATATTCTGCAAATTGAGCATTGTAAAGACTAAATCTCTCTTACCTAGTTGATGGTTAATCGATTTGGTCATCGTTTTTACTCTTTTATGATGTTTGGCTAAAACCCCAATTCTTAGGGTGTGATCATGTGATTATGGGTTGAAATAGTTTATGGGTATTGTTAATTACTAGTTTAAATGCTAAATTGAAGTGAGTTTAATCATTAATTGAGGTTTAATCTAAGAATTGTAGTTGCAAATGCAGTTCTAATTTTGTGTTCTTGGCTTGCACGAGAGAGAGGTTTTAGAACTAAGATTATTGATTAATGATTTGTAGGTATTGGGTTGAGCTAGGTTTAGCTTGAGAGAGTGAATCCAAAACCCAATCCTACCTATCTAGCTTGAGAGAGTAAATGAATTAAGGTGTGGGTTGTTCTCAATTGTCATGCTTGTTGATGTTCGAAAGAAATCACCTGATTCGGGATAGTTGTTCGAGAGAAAGCTATCTCCCTTATATTCTAGTCTACTCACTGATATTTAGCTGTTTACTAGTAGTTTCAATTACCCATATATCAAAATTTGCCTATAATCGATCATATCCCGAGAATACCTCTCCTTATTGTTATTTTGAATTGTTTGTGATTGCTTTGTAGTTGATAATTTCAAACCAAAACCCCCCATCTGACATTCATGTCACCCCTTTAATTTGATTCATGTCTTTTTTTGATAATTTCTATTCATATGACTGATTAGACCACATTTGAACTTCCTAATTGAATTTGAACACGTACTCTCCCTGTGGGATTCGAACCCAACTCAATTGTTGGGTTTTATACTGATTAACGATCGTTGACACCTAGAATTGGAAGAGGTTTGCTTGAAGCAGTAAATCTAAATGGCGTCGCTATCGGGGAATGGTGTTGTTTGAAATTCTTTTGGTGAAATTAAATTGTGATATTTTTAGTTATAGTTGAATCTACTTATTTTATTTTTGGTTTTGTGTTGCTTGTGTGAAAACATAGAAGGAGATGAACGTTAACGGAAGTAATGGTAGCCAAGTGGGCCACCAAAACGACATTGGGAATCTCAATGATGTCAGTGACCCAAACCAAGTGGGTGGTGTTGGGGCAATTCGTTTACCTCCGGTTGAAGGAAACAATGTTTTTCACATCACAAGTACCATGCTTCAGCTCCTACAACTGAAGGGTTTGTTTGAGGGGTTGGCTTAAGAGGATCCCTATGAGCATATCAGAAATTTTGTTGATGAATGTAGACCGTTCTCATTTAAGAACATATTGCAAGAATCCGTCTGTCTTAGTTTGTTCCCATTTTCTCTGATGGGCAAGGCAAGCGAGTGGTTGGCTGAGTTGTTAAGAGATTCCATCACTTCGTGGGATGAACTTACTACTGCATTCCAAGTGTAATTTTTCCTCCTTCAAAGACGATGACTATTAGGGATGGCATCCAAGGTTTCAAACACTTGGAAGGTGAGACAATCCATGAGACGTGGCTGAGGTTTATGAAATTGGTATTGTAATGCCCAACTCATGGACTTCCAAATAATATATTACTGCAATACTTCTATAGAAGCCTCGATTCAGTGAACAAAGGAGTGGCTGGTCAACTTTTTCCTGGTGGTATAATGCAACAACCTTAAGCAATAGCATCCCAACTCCTTGATTGCATGGCCAAGATTAACCGGGCATAGTACACTCGTGAAGACCAAGTCTGTCCTCTTACTAATAAAATGACCAAAGAGAACATCGAAAAGGCTCAAGAGAGATACCAAAACATGGCGAAAATGATGACCCAGCTGGACATCTTGGCCAAAAATGTCATGGGTGTTGGTGCAAAGAGTGTTAATACTATGGGTGTTGGTGGTGTAAACCCCGATGAAGCAAAATTTGAAGTGTTGTACAGTTTGGAAGTAAACTTCCTAGCAAATCAAAGAGTATGTTATCATGCAAAGTACCCAAGGCCGGGTGGAAATGAGGGTTGGAATAGAGAGGAAGGCTGGAAAGACCGTGACAGAGATTGGTGTGATCAAAACGCCTCTTGGAAGGAAAGAGAGGGGGAGAAGGATAGGTATATGCCTCCCCATGAGCTTTAAGATCCCAAGGAATCTGAAGGTGTCCGTACAGAAGACATGCTCTCACGCATTCTAACAAAGTTGAGGGATCAGACAAAGTGTTAAAAGAGATGAAGGAGGATGTCTCTACACTTAATTAGACGGTTACCTCTCACTCCGTCTCTATCAAGCAGCTGGAGACCCAAATGGGTCAAATTTCATCACATTTGAATCCAAGACAACAAGGGGGATTGCCTAGTGATACAATGGAAAACCCCAAAAATGAAGCTTGATTTGGTACTTGCGTCGTGCCATAACGTTAACTAAGGCGATTCTTGGGAGGCAACCCAAGTTTTTAATGCTTTAAGTTTGTTTTTGAATAACGGGTGTTGATTGTGTAGGTTGAAAAGTGAAGTGTGTTTGAAAATAGGTTGTTTGGCGAGCCAAGAGTCCGGTCGGCGAGCCTAACTTGGACTTCCGTGGGACCCACAAAATATGAAGTGGGAATCTGTAAAACAAGGTGAGCTAATTGCTTAATCAGCGACTCGTCGAATAGGTCGGCGAGCCTGATTTTGTCCACCGGGTGGACCCCTAAATTGACTGGAGGTCCTGTAAAACTTGGTGAGGTAAGTAACCACTCGGCGGATCGCCGAGTGGTTCGGCATGGTCGACTTATACCGCCGAAAGGGCCGCAAACTGAAAGGTTTTAAAAGGCTAAATGGTTTAAAAGTTCAAACTCTCACCCGCACTTTAGATCTTCCGTACTTTCCTATTTTTATTCGCTTTGTGTGTTTGTGTTATGCTCAGATTTGGATTACTTTACCGCCTAGCGTATCAAATTCTCAATTCGGCATTCAGGTTAGTTTTCCGAACCCCACACCTTCGATTAGTGGTTGAACTCGAATGCTTTCGGTAAAATTGTGTTGTTCTGTGTTGGGGTCTTTGTGTGAATCATGTTTTATGTGTTGGATTGCCTATTTTGTGTTTTGAACTTGTGCCTAAATGCTTAAAGTGATGAATCCCCATGTTTAATGCGTTAAAATTGATTCTAAATTGTTGGATTGCAGTTAATTTGTATTGGGTTTAGTGGGGTGAAGTCTGAGTAACCTCGAATTGAGCCAAATGATGCAATTTGCCCAATGATGGAGCATTTGATGTCATTCTTGAGGATAAAAGTCATCAAATGGCCAATTTTGGTGAAATCGGGGGAAGTCTGAATACCCCGAAGGCATGGGCCCTATGGGTCTGGGCTGAATTGAGTGTTGTTTATGTTTGATTTTGATTTCGGGAGCTGCGGGTTTGATTTTGGGAAACGGGGTTGAAAATTGGCATGTTGGGCAGTTTGGCGAGCTGGGTCAAGCTAGCCGAACGGTTCGGCGGTTCGCCGACATCCCCTTTGATTGCCCCTAAGTTCTTAATTTGGCTAAGCTGGGTCTGTAACTTTCAGCGGGAAGCCTGAGCTCGCCGAGTTCACTGGGTAACTCTCCGAAAGGTTCCTTTGATCACCCTTTCTATGCCCCTAACCCCCAAAACACACTGTAATATTCGGTGGGCTAGTCTAGGCTCGCCGAGTGGTATCGGCGATTCGCTGAAAGGCCCTGAATGTCGCTGACATGCTTTGTTTTTAGGAAATTTTCAAGATGGTCCTTTCGGCAATCCCGACTTGGCTCGCCTAAGTGACTCGCCGACTAGTTCGACGAGTCTTTCTGCAACTTTCTTGAATGATTTCTAACACTTTTTGGTGTATTTTGCAAATATGGCTAGGACAAATTTGGATGAAAGTGGCATGCCACCCCACAAACGAGCACAGGGCATTGTAATAAATGATGGAGCATCTGCTTCCACAAAAAATGGAAAGAAAGCACCTCCGAAGGGAGACAAAGACAAGGGTAAAATGCCCGTAGCTGAGAGACCGGAGCACAACTTCGACAGTGATGGGAAATCTTTTGATTCTGAGGCCTCATTCTCCGAGCCTAAGGATGACCAATGACTACAGACCCGGCGAGTAGATATTCATGCAAGAGCTTGTTAAGATTCATCTAGGATTCGGAGTGTTCCCCTTCTGCTGCTGATACAGTGCCAGCTCTAGCACATACAGTGGTCCCAACACCACCAGTTCAGGGTCCTCCTCTCCGATTACTCAATCGACTAAAGGCTGAGGGATTGAGGACCATCGTAGAGGAGAAACGATTGTCCACAGATGGTGTGGTGGACATGTACCCTCTTGTGTGGGACATACTTCGGTTCCACAAGTTCGATATATAGTGGTCCATACATTCCCACCTGGGTCAGAGAGTTCTACATTGCATATGGTGACTTAGTACCCCAGGGGAAGAAGAAGGCCAGTGCCTTCAGACCGGTGGAGTTTGTGATGGTTCGGGGGAAGATAGTGGGATACAATAACGATCATATTAATGTTGCACTTGATAGGGCTAGAAGTTTTGAGCATGACTACCAGAGCTTGATCACAACACAAACTCTGGATGACCTCACGGGATAGTTAGCTCCCCTCATTTATGACACCACCCTAAGGTGGATTGAGGTCGGAGCCCCTATTGAGAAGAAAGACTTGAACATAACAACTCGGTATTGGTTCGGTTAATCAGTAGCTCAATCATGCCGTCACAGAACGAATCCATTCTCCACCACCCAAAGGCGTATTGTCTCGGCTATATCATCACCAAGAAGCGGCTGAATCTGGGGTTAATTATAGAGAAGAAGATGGCCATGAAGGCCAAACAACGTCAGACATCGCTTCTATTCCCAATGCTTATTGTAGAGTTGTGTCGGAGGGCTGGAGTTCCTCTTGACGAGAAGAGGGATGTTGAGGTTACATCCATATCCTCTACCTACATCCAACACATAGAGGCCGAGTACACACAAGATGAAACAGATAGGAGGAGAGCAACTTAGGTGGACACATCCCCAGAGATTGATATTGATTCTATACCTGTAGAGAAAGCTTTGCCTACTCCGGCCTCCGGGCCTTCAGGTACATCTACTTCCACTCCTTCCCAGGTCCTAGGTTCTACTACTGCCTCTCAGCCTTCTAGAGCTACTTTAGGTACCACTGTCTCGAGGACTCCGATCACTCAGGCCAAGCTCCTCAAGATGGGGCACTTAGCCCATTCTGCCAATGTGCGGGCTTTCTGGTTAGAGGTCGAGGTGCCCTGGATGATTGAGTGAGCCATTTTAGCTACTTTGAAACCTCTCCAGACTTCCATTGATGCTCTCACGGCGAGAGTAGAGATTTGTGAGAGAGGACAGAGGGTTACTATTGGGGTTATGACTTTGAAAGCCAAGGTTTCCGAGTTGAGGAAGGATGTGGACCATCTAAAGTCCACATACTTCACTTCACTGTTTGAGTCGACAGAGGTTCCTGATGTTCCAAGTGCAGATGTGCTGGCCAATTCTGATATGCCTCCGGCTACCACCGGAGATGAGACTTTGGAGGATGTGGCTGCTGCTGAGTTAGAGGCAGAGACGATGAGGAGCAGCTCGATGTTCAGGAGGCGACCATTTATGGAGTCCTGCCGATTTAGAGGAGACGATAGTACAATCAGTCATTCAGACATCATTAACAGATACCTCCAGGGCAGGCACTAGCGGAGCCACAATTGTTGAGACTCTGGCCACTGATGCCCAATCTCAAAGTGTTACCCCAGGAATTGATGCCCCGACAGACGGGGCGACTGAGTAGACATGATCATTATTTTTACCTCCCTCTTTGTTGTTCTTATTGACTATTTTTGTTTAGTTGCATTTGAGGACAATAAATTTTTTGTGAGTGGGGTGAGGTATTTCCAAACCTACCTCTTGTGATTCTGTTTTATTTGTGAATATTGGATTTTGTGATCTATAATTATGTTTTAATTGTGTTTGGATCTTCATCTTATGGATGGTTGAGCTTGTGGCTCCTTGTTTTGAATGGAAATGGTTTCGACCTATTTTTAAAATGTGTGCCACCTCTATTGTTTGTGATTGTGGTTGTTCTTGAGAAAAATTGAATATCGATTATGATCAATATCGATGACTTAAATAATGCTCTTAATTGAACGAAATGAATGTGCGGCTACGATGAGGCCAATGAAGTTGCATAGTCAATGTGTGAACTTTTAACATCTCGTTATGACTATCCTATTATCGAATGAGTTTCTTGTGATGAGCATTGCACACTAACTAGAAATTGTGGAGTCTTGTTTGATATTGTTGCCAATGCCTTGTGTAATGAGCTTACTTTGAACATTGTTTGATGACACCTAGAATTTATCCCGTTGGTCAGCTTGACTAAGTGATGCAAGCACTTGAAATTATCTTAGGCAACATTTTTGAAGAGTGAAACAATTTGACAATATACCTCTTTTGTGGCCAACCTTGTGAGATGTGTGAACCTTGTTTGAACCCTTTTGAGCCTTATCCTTTCCTTGGAAGAATCTTAAACAATAATGACTCCTTTTTATCCATTCACCCATAACTCTCATGAAGTGTTGTTTGTTTGAATAGCCAACTTATGCCAAAAGCCTAATTTGGGGGTGTGGTGAAAAGAGAAGTTAAATCAAGAAGTGTGAGAAATTCCCCCTTTGCAATGGTTTTGAAAAAGATGGAACCCCTCCATGTAAAAAAAGAAAAAAAGAAAAGAAGAAAGCAAAAGAAAAAGATTGAAAAAGTTGTGAAATAAAGTAGTGAAAGTTGCAAAAGAAATGGGGTATCCGATAGTCCATTTGAAGTTGAATAATTGGGTGAATTATGAGCATGATCAAAATGTTAAAGAAAAGAAAAAAGTGATGTTGCGATCACACTTCATAAGGGTAGTAGCCACTAAGCCTAAATGACCATACCTTTACACTCAATCCGTTACAAGCCTTGGAAAGACCTTTGTGATCTTGAGTGACCTGAAACAAATGTTGATTGGAAAATAAGGGCAAACCTATGGGTGAAGTCATGCATTTGTTCATCTTTGTGAGTGTGAGAGTCGTATGTGATTCCAGAACTTTAAATTGTTGAAGAACCTTGTGTGAATAGGGAATCATCTTTGTTGTGAGGCATTTGAGTACCTTTGTTGATCTTGAACTTGCATTTGAAGCAAGTATTATGAACTTGAGCATCTTTGATAATGGTGAGTCACAATTTGAATCTTTGAGTGCACAATTGATAATTGCATGAGTAAGTTGAGCCTTGTTGTGTGCATTCATGTTGATCTTATGCAACACTATTTGAGGCATCCTTTTTGAACTGCTGGTCTTGAGTTTCACTTGAGGACAAGAAAAATTTTAAGTTGGGGTGTTGATCATTTCGAGATTTGGACTCATTTAGGGCTTTGTTTATATAGATTTAGTGTCCTCAAATGCTTAATTTGTGTCATAAACTGATGCTAAAGCCTTGATTTTCAGGTATATGGATTGAGGAGCAAAGCAAGGACAACTAACAGGCAAAAAGGAACAAAACAAGCCGAAGGAATGAAGAAGGGTGAGCCTGAGGATTGCCAAGAGCACTTGGCGTGTCGTCGAGTGGTTAATATGATCGCCTAAAGCTCTAGTGTGCCAAGCCCTGAAGGAAGAAACCAAGTCGGTGACGAAAAGGAGTAGTCGGCGAATTACCGAGTAGTTTTGCGATGCAAAGAGAGATTGCCCAAAGTTACAAAGCTTGAGGATGCTGAGTGCCAAGGCAAAAAGGCGATGAAGGAGATCAATGGGCGGATCATTGAGTGGTTCGGCGAGCCCGACTTACTTCAAACAACCCTTCGTGGCTAATTTTTGGCATCTATAAATCNCAAGTCAGTGACGAAAAGGAGTAGTCGGCGAATTACCGAGCAGTTTTGCGATGCAAAGAGAGATTGCCCAAAGTTACAAAACTTGAGGATGCTGAGTGCCAAGGTAAAAAGGCGATGAAGGAGATCAATGGGCGGATCATTGAGTGGTTCGGCGAGCCCGACTTACTTCAAACAACCCTTCGTGGCTAATTTTTGGCATCTATAAATCAGATTTTGGACATTTTATTTAGGGAGAACTTTATGTTGGATAAGTTGGACAAGACTGAATTAGTTTAGAGTAATTTTCTCTTGAGTTTTTCATATTTTTTCATTAGACTTGGAGAATTTTGGAGATTCAATTCAGAGATTTTGGATGGGTATTTCAAATATTCTACAAATTGAGCATTGTAAAGACTAAATCTCTCTTACCCAGTTGATGGCTAATCGATTTGGTAATCGTTTTTACTTTTTTATGCTGAAACCCCAATTCTTGGGGTGTGATCATATGATTATGGGTTGAATTAGTTTATGGGTATTGTTAATTACTAGTTTAAATGCTAAATTGAAGTGAGTTTAATCATTAATTGAGGTTTAATCTAAGAATTGTAGTTGCAAATGCAGTTCTAATTTTGTGTTCTTGGCTTGCACGAGAGAGAGGTTTTAGAACTAAGATTATTGATTAATGATTTGTAGGTATTGGGTTGAGCTGGGTTTAGCTCGAGAGAGTGAATCCTAAAGCTGATCCTACCCATCTAGCTCGAAAGAGTGGATAAATTAAGGCGTGGGTTGTTTTTCATTGTTATGCTTGTTGATGTTCAGAAGAAATCACTTGATTCGGGATAGTTGTTCAAGAGAAAGCTATCTCCCTTATAGTCTAGCCTACTCACTGATATTTGGTTGTTTACTAGTAGTTTCAATTACCCATATATCAAAATTTTCCTATAATCGATCACATCCCGAGAATCCCTCTCGTTATTGTTATTTCGAATTGTTTGTGTTTGCTTTGTAGTTGATAATTGCAACCCAAAAACCCCCATTTGAATTTGTGTCACCCCTTTAATTTGATTCATATCTTTTTTTTATAATTTCTATTCCTATGGCTGATTAGACCACGTTTGCACTTCTTAATCAAATTTGAACACGTACCTCTCTTTGTGGGATTTGACCCCAACTCAATTGTTGGGTTTTGTATTTATTAACGATCATTGAAACCTAGAATTGGAAGAAGTCTATTTGAAACATTAAATTAGAAACCTTTATGAGAATTGATTTGCTTGAATGTGTATGTCACACGCATAATTGATTAAAAAAATACTTGCCTTATTATATCTCATAATAGACATGGCATCAAAAGTGTCATTGCTGACTTAAACAAAGATGAAAAACTTAATGGTGACAATTACGACATCTGGATTCGTAAAGTATAATATGTACTAGAAAAGAAAAATGCTCTGTAGGGTATAAATCATGTTTTGAATCAATCATAAGAGGATAATTCTGCCCAACACATAAGGGATCTTGAAGCTTATAAAACTTGGGAAAAAAAACTAACTCCACTGCATGTGGACTAAATAGTTAGTTCTGTGGTTGATGACCTCATACATGAATGTGAGGATTCCCTACTGCTCATGCTATGTGGGCACATTTGAGGGGAACATATGGGGCTACGTCTGTAACCCGACTCCGATAGTTAACTATCAAATTTGACACTTATAAGAAACGTCATGATCAAAATGTCAAACAACACCTAAGGGTGATGTCAAACATGATAGTTCAACTCAAGAGTATTGGCCATGTTCTTTCAGATGAGCAACAAGTTCATGTAGTGATTCGGTCTCTTCCCAATAATTGGGACCATTTGAAGGTTAACTTTACCCATAATGATAGCATCAAAACCTTTCTTGATGTTGCTCGCCATGTTGAACTTGAAGTAAGCGGCTTGGTGCTGCTAAAGCTCCTTCTAATGCCTTTTTGGCAGAGTCAAGTGGTACAAAATCATCATGCTTCAAACGCAAGAAGAATTTGCAAAGAAATGGAAAAGACAAAGAGACTGGAGAAGGACCCTCTAAGAAAAAGAAGAACCCTAATTCCAAGAAAGAAAAATGGTTCTTCAATAAGAGAGACAAGAGCAAAATGAAGTGCTGAAATTGCCAGAGTGTTGAGACACTTTGCTCGTTAATGTAGCGAGTCGAAAAAGATAGCATTTACAAACCCATCTCTAAGTGCTACATATTTTTCTAGCACTTCTTTACTCACTGAATCTTATCTCATGTGGATTGTAGACTCATGATCCACTGACCATGTGATTCGAGATCAAGATCAAGATGTGTTTGTGGAGTTTTGTCAAGTTTCATCTAAATCAATGTGGATCTACGTGGAAAATAATGCAAAACTGGAAGTCAAAGGAATTGCACTTGCAAAGTAGACTTGTGTGGTGGTCGTTCCTTGATGTTACATGACGTCCTGTATGCTCCAGAGATTTGAAGAAACTTAGTATCTGTGTCTGTTCTTTTAGACGTTGGTTTTGATTTGTTTTTTAGTCGTAATGGTGTTAGAATAACTCTAGCTAATGTTTTATATGGTTTTGGACTTCGTTATGATCGCTTTATCGTATTAGATTGTAATCCTTCAACTTATGACTATTATGTTAACCGTTGTGTAATGACTTGTTATTCAAGTAACAATGATATTGATGTTATTACATGGCATGCAAGATTAGGTCATATAGGGCAATATCGAATGAATAGGTTGGCAAAAGAAGGACAATTAGGTTCTTTCACCAAAATTCATATGCCAATTTGTGAAAACTATCTTGCTAGAAAGATGACGCGTGAACCATTTGGGAAGGCTAAAAGAGTTGAGTTCCCACTTCAATTAATTCATTCTGATATTTGTGGTCCAATGAATGTGAGGTCAAGGTGTGGTGCTACATATTTCATTACATTGATTGATGATTTCACACGTTTTGGTTATGTCTATTTGATTTCTCATAAATTTGAAGCACTTGTGTGCTTTAAAAGATGTATGAATGACATTGAAAATCAATTAGATAAAAGCTTAAAGATTTTAAGAACTGACTGGAGACGTGAATATTTTTCAAAACAATTTGAAGAATTATGTATTGAAAAGGGTATTATAAGAAAGTTAACTACTCCTTATACACCTCACAAAAATGGTGTAGCTGAAAGAAGGAATAGAATATTATTAGACCTGACAAGATCAATGATGGCGCAGACAAATTTGTCTATCTCTTTCTAGGAGATGCATTATTGACTGCGGCTTACATATTGAACAAAGTGCCTTCTAAATTAGTTTCTTCCACTCTTAATAAACTTTGGACTGGTCATAAAATAAACCTGAATGATCTATGACCGCGGGGGTTGTGCAACATACATTAAAGATCGTTTTGGTGAGTTTGGTAAACTAAGCCCTAAAGGAAAGAAATGTATCTTTATAAGGTACTCTGAATGCTCCAAAGGGTATGTGTTCATCAATGAACTAGAGGATGGAGGTATTAATGATGTTGTATCACGAGATGTCAGATTTTTGGAAAATGATTTTCCCAAAATGGGTGAAATAGATGAGGTTGAGCCTCTCTACGAAATGTTGAATTAAGAAGATCAGGTAATGTTGTCAAACAGACTTGATAATTCAATGGATCAAGAAATGATTCATGATCCAAGTGGGAGTTATGAATCCCAAAATCCTATAGAGAAATCTGAACTTCAAATACGTAAGTGTATAAGAAAAGGTGTACCTAAACGATCTTATGAGATTGAGGATTATGTTTTTTTGGTATCTCCTACAAAGTTGGATGAACCTAATTCCGTAACTGAGGTCTTATCGAGCACTGAAAGGAATGAATGGTCAAAAGCGATGAAAGAAGAATAAGAGTCCACGAAAACCAAAAAAGTCTGAGATCTAGTTGACCTTCCTACGAAACGTAAAGCTAGTGGGATTAAATGGATTCTTAAAGTTAAACATAAATTGGATTGACCAATAGAAAGACACAAAGTACGATTGGTGGTAAAAGGTTTTACTAAAAAAATTGGAATAGACTATGAGGAAACTTTTTCACCAGTTTTGAAGTTTACATCCAAACTATTACTTTTAGCTATTGTTGCACGTTTAGATCTAGTATTACACTAAATGGATGTGAAGACCGTTTTTTCTCAGTGGAGAATTAAACTAGGAAATCTACATGGAACAACCAGTAGGTTTCGTTATTAAAGTCATGAAAAAATATATGTAAATTGAAAAGATTAATTTATGGTTTAAAGCAATCTTCAAGGCAGTGGTATCTGAGATTTCATAAGGAGGTGATTTCATTTGATTTCACCATGATCAATGAAAACCATCGCATCTATGTGAAAAAGTCAAATGAAAATTTTGTAATTCTTTCTCTTTATGTAGATGATATTTTATTAGATGGAAATAATTTGGAGTATGTGAAAAATGTCAAATCATGGCTTTCAAAAATCATTTGATATGAAAGATATGGGTGAAACAGACTATATATTGGTTGTTAAGATCCAAAGAGATCGTTCCAAGAAATTTTTGAGTTTATCTCAAGAAACTTATATAAAGAAAATATTGGAACATTTTCGAATGAATAGTTGAAAATTCATGGATACTCCTGTAGCAAGGGGTGAAACTTTAAGCCTTGAAATATGTCCAAAGACTGAAAAGGAAAAGGAAGACATGTCTCGAGTTCCTTCTTCTAGTGTTGTCGGGAGTTTGTTGTATGCTATGATGTGTGCTCGCCCAGACATTTGTTATGCTGCGAGTCTGGTTAGCAGGTATTAATTCAATCCTGGAAGAGATCATTGTAAAGCAGTAAAGAGAATATTCTGATACATGAAGGGCACTTCGGATCATACACTGTGTTACAGTGAATCATACTTATTCATAAGAGGTTATACATATGTTGATTGGGCTGGTGACCGGAATGATGGAAAATCAAAATCCGGTTATGCTTTCTTACTAAAGGGTGGTGCTATTTCATAGAAAAATAAGAAACAAACATGCACAACTCTTTCAACCATGGAATCTGAATTCGTAGCTTGTGCATCTGCAGTACAAGAAATTGTTTGGTTAAAGAGGTTCTTTGAACATTTGAGTATTGCAAAGAATTCTAAGGGTCCCATGATTCTATATTGTGATAGTCAAGCGGCTATCGCATACACGAAGGATCCTAAACATCATAGTAAGACCAAACATATTGACAACAAAGTATAACTTTGTGAGAGACGTAGTGGAAAATGGAGAAATAACTTTGCAATACATTCCTACATGTGAAATGATAGTTGATCCTTGTACAAAGGCTATCTCTAAAGACTTGTTTGAAAAACATGTTAAGGCTCTAGGTTTGTGTAGGATTTGATGATATTTCAGTATTGTAAAATAATTGATTGTTATAATATTCTCTTCTATATAATACTATTGGATTTATATTTAAATATAATATGCATGTGATATTTTGTAAGAAATAAAGTGTGTCGAACAAGTCACGAGATTGGCTCTCACATGAGCAATCACCTCTTACGTCGAGGAACGTGAAGAAATGAGTTTCACCACCATATTATGACTTGTTTTATGAGCCAGGCAAAAGTTTCTCTAAGAAAATGAGTGTAAGGATCACTGAAGAGAAAAACTAGGGTTAAACATCTGGAGGTGTTTAGAGCAAGGTCTGTACGATGTTGGATAATCGAAAGAATGAGACACACACATAAATATAAGGTGTAAACATCGTAACACGTGTTTCATACCACATGTGTCAAGAGATCAATGGGTAAATGAAAGAACGGTTCACTGCTTCTTCATTGTGTGAGACCCCGAAAGGTTAAAATGACTTTTCGATGAAATATCCTTTGACCTTTTACTATTTCTTGAAGTTTCGATTGGTAATGCTACTTTAGCATGTTACTAATAGCCATGAGTGATTCGGCAATGCAATGCATGTCTAGGAAAGCAGTTGATATGGAACAGATAGATTCGAGTAGAAATGGAAGATGATTAAAATGAACAATTCAACTTGAATACATAAGTCGGTTATTACAGTCGAGTGTAATTGTGTATATAAAGTTAAAACATGAACTTGAGTTCACCTCTTTAAGAGGTTGAGAGATCAAATAAGTAACTACTGAAGTAGTGAGTGACGTATGGGGTATTGTGTGTAATAGTGTCCTAAAAATTGTAGTGAATTCTTTCCACATGTAATTGGATTCCTATGTAGGACTTGTAAAACCTTAAAGGTAAGCTCTTCATTCTCACAGGTCGCATGAACTATTTGTCGTATGAATTGGGTGTCTGATTGATGTTGTGTTTGCTTGGGTATAGTCCACCATGTGCGACGTGGGAGACGTAAATTTTGGGTCGTGGGTCTCCCATGTGGACCGACCCGACTCAACCTGGTTCTGCACGACCCAATCCATTTTTTGTCCTATTTGATTTAATTAATTAATTAATTAAATAGATAATCCTTTTAAAGGATAAGAGATAATAGTTACAGAATAACTATTCAACCTCCCCTTAAAAGGCTCCTAGTGGGAGTAACTTTTTTCAGACTTAACGTAAAGGAGAAAACGGGAAGAACGTGAGAAAGGTAAATAGAAAATATCAGTAAGGAAACAGAGAAGAAAGTTTCTTACACAAAGCTATCTACACACTAAGGAGACTCTTAGTTTATGAACAAAAACGATCTTGGTTTCCTTGTGATTCAAAGAGGAGATCTAGAGGAATTCCTTTCGACAACAAAATCAACAACTATATTTCCACTGCAAGCTATAAGGTACACATCTTGTTGTTGTTTTGCCCTTAAAATTCCTTCAGGAAAACTACATGAATATGATGGATGCTATATGAATTACCACTTCTAATAAGCTCCCATCCCCAGGAGGTAGATAACTAGAGAGAATTTGGAGACGAAGTTCTGGCTTGTGTTAAGTCAAAAAATAAAAAATGAACAAAAATACATCTAAATGAACACACACACACACATATATATATATATATATATATATATTTATTTATAGGTCCACCGCCATAGAAGACCTCATTGCACCAAGTCCAACATGAGGCTCACTGATTTGTGGCACTATGCCTACGACAATGTGCTCGATGTCACGACACCAAGCCTCTAAGCGTTGACCTGCAGGTCAGCCTCTGTCAAGTCCTGTATGCATACCCATTCGACCCTTAAATCCAATCACTACAAATAATCCAAAAATAGGCTTGTAAGCCCAGACATATAAGAAAATTTAATACACAAGGTTGTTATGTCATGATACTTGTAGACCAACAATTAGTTCTTTTGGAGCCTCAATCGTTTGTTTTTTTACTACAAAATATATCTTAGATATTGGGGCTTTATAAAATAATATTAAATTAGATAATGTTGGTTTCATAAAATAAACACAAATCAAAGGAAAATTTTAAGACAATTTTAGATTGATTTTTTATTAAAAGTAAACATTAAGTTACATTGGAACTTCAAGAATTTCCTTCAGAATGATTAGTCATCACCATTAGAATATTTGCATCAAAGTTACAATAAAAAAGGAAATCACATCCTTTTGGAAAGATGCAATAATAATAATTTCTTTTGAGAAAATTAATAACACTATCTCTATGTTAATATGGCTATATTAGAAAGTATTTTAGACTTTATCCTTTTTTTCTTTAAAATAGAACTTTACTTAATCATTAAAGATTTTCTATGTTCAATAGTGTCATGTACCAAAAACTCGAGTCATGATGACACCTACCATAATCAACTACTAGCTAAGCCAACCAATATCCCTGAATGAAAATTAATAGGCATATCAGGTAGAGGCAACAACCAAAGAAGAATTTAAAGCAATGTAAAAGGAACAAAATTGAAACTAGAAAAATAAAAAAATATATAAAAAAACTATACAATATGATCCAATCCCACGACCTGGTGGACAATAGTACAAAGTTCCTTAGAGTATAAGTCCCAAAAGTGGAACAAAAAATACAGACTTGTTTCGATATTAAAGATTAGTTAAAACTATATACAAATGGTGATAAGTAGGACTTGGACACCATCAACTCACCCTTAATTTCCAAAAATCTCCAAAACTAACTTGAATCACCGCTATCTATTGTCGCTTGGAGCTGCATCAACAAAATGTATATGTAGTGCAGAATGGTTACCAAAACAACAAGAACTCAGTAGGAATCAAAGGGTTACTAATCTTTGAAAGTAAAATTAATATGGAAAGAGAGAGAGTAAACGGTGTCAAGAGGTCATAAGAAAGAAGCGATAACAAAAAATCTAACTGTCATGCTCACATGTCTCAAAGGACAGAGTATTAAAGGAAAACAACTATCTATAACCTTATTGGACCCCCATAAGTTAGAAGGTACACTCATGCACAATTGAAAAGTAAATAAACCAAACAAACGCTCAATAAGTTTGATGAGTACACAAAAGAGCTACGTATAAAACTTTCTTAGTCTAAAAGTATTTCAAAACTGAAACGAGTGACTCTAGACTCATATCACATTTATGGTTTGTTGAAGAACCCAATAAAACCACTATGGCAGGATTTAAAATTGACTAATAGAAATGTGACTACACTTAAACTGTGGTTGGTAGAAACATACATGGCCCTCAAACCGTGGCTAAAAGGAATGTAGACCAACATTGACTCACAACGAATACACACTAAATTTATCTTAATCACACACTCTTCTTCCTATGGTAGAATATCATAGATCGAAACCATCCTTAGAGTCACCAGGGACCCACTACAACTCAAAATCTAAGATCTGATCCATTATAGTGAACATACCCTAAAATTACCAAAAAATGCACTTGGGATGAAACAAAAGGAAGTTATGGATGAACAATTACAAGATATGAGTTCTCACCATATCAAGGATTCAAACTATCATACCTAAGTCTGCTCTATCAGTCTACATCCGAAGCAATGTGAGAGAATTTCCAAGGGAAAAAGTCTCCAAAGAACAAGTTTAGGCATTCACTAGATTACGCCTAGGCTAAGACCAAGAACAAGCTAAAAACCAATATGGTAAAGAGTAACAAACCCCACAAGACATGATACAATTGATGCAACCATGGTATGAATGCTTAGATCATCAAAACTACCCGAAAATAAGGCTAAGACATACTTTCTAACTACTAATCATGATTCAAACTAGAAATACATCACAAATCTAGCTAATCAATATCAATTTACTAACACAAGGTCAATTTTGTGATGGATAAGCCTTGCCTACCTCCAATCTGTCTTTGCATAATCCTAACCACTAAACAAAAGCTTTTCCCTTATGAACTCCTTTCGATCACTATCTTATTATCAAATAAATTATCATAACATGGATACAATCATTTTGAAACCTTAATCGTAACAACCGAAGATGGGCACAAAGCTAAGTCAAAATCAACATTGTGGGAACCATGTTGTGAATCCCAAAATTGACTTTATCAATTTGTCCCTTTTACCTCTAGGAACTTGTACCCCAAAAACAAGCACAATCAAAATTCAAAAACAAGACAAATAAGTTCTTATATGTAACACCCGATCATTTGATTGTTAGACTTACTGTTGTTGTATTATGCATTTTATTATTAAATAAAATATTAAGTGCATAAGTTTGTGGATATAAATTGTGGTAGAAGATAACTATTGATTCTTGTAACTTATATGGCCATTGGTACTTGTAACTCTCATGGTCATTAGTTTCTTATAACTCATATGACCATTAGTTTCTTGTAACTCGTGTAACATCTATCACATTTATCCACCCACATTACTACCCCTCATTCTACCTATTGATTATATGGAAGCCTTCTTCACCTATAAATAGTGGTGTTTTTGTGAAGTATCTCAAGAAGATGAGAAGGAAGAGAAATAATGTAAGAAAAGATGAGAGGTTTATATTGAGGTTATTTTAGTGAAATAGAGAGTTGAGACAAAGAAAATATTCTATGTCTTCAACTATATTCATTATACAAAAAAGAGAATTATATGTTGAAGGAAGTTGTTCCTTTTGTGGAGCTTTGGACTCTTCAACTAATCCAGAGTTATTTGAGTTGTACCACGTTGTTGGATTGTTGTGTCCTGGAGGGGACAGGTCAAGAGACATACTACTGGATCGGTGTAGATTATGCCGCAGTGGGATTGAATCTCCTTAAAGAGAGCGAGATATTCGCACCTCAGCCTAAAGATTTGTTTAGTCATTTGTCATTTTATTTTCAACTATAATATTCTATATTTGTGGTATATTACACCAACAATTATAAGGAAATTCATGTTTGTTACAGTTTGAAAAAGTGTTGATATCAAGATAGAGATCTCAACATAATTCTGCTCAACGTCGCTCTCTTCAAGTGTTACAACCCAGGGGTACCCCCTAGATGCAACACGGGGTACTTGACCCCGAAGGGGTCTCATACAAGCCCTTAGCATACATAAACATAATAAAATATAAATGATGCAGCATTTAAAATTTGTACAGTCGAAGTCTTTTTCATAAAACCGAAAAGAATCTAGACATTGTCTCATAATCCATCTACTACAATAGAATGTCAATAGGGTCACATCCCTTTACAATAAAAAAGTCTCAAAAGTAGAATATAAGAAAGTAACTAGAAGTGAATGACATTTTGTCCTCGAACCATGAGGACTCACCACAAGTCTTGGAGATAAGCAATCCAAGCCTTTGTCAAGAAAGGAAGTAAACTTCACCTAGCCGGAACCTACACTTATCAAAAATGTAGAAGAAATAGGGGTTAGCACAAATATGTACTAAGTATGGAAGCATGCATAAAAATCCTTGAAATATGATAAAAAGGACAATTTAGTTGAAAAGCATGCATTTGTCAAGTTTGAGAATCACCATGCACTTTTAATGTAAAATACAAGTCATAGCATATTCATCATACAAATCCTCATAACATAGTAGAACCGTTACCTTAGAAACCCTAAGGTATACTTGTGCAATGTATGGTTGGCATCCCATAATACCAACTATACTAAGTACTCCTTTGAGGCCACCTTAGTCATACATATCATCCTTAGACCTCATCATAGTCAATAGTCATAGATAAGGAAATAGTCATGTACATTAACTTGAACATAAGGAAAGTCATCCATAGCACAATCCGTTCAACATACATGCATACATTCATATCTTATCATAGCATACAGAACCATTCCATAACCTCTTTCAAAGTCTACTTTTGCAATGTAAAAGTGAAGTCCCATAACCCCACTCCTACTGAGCAAAATTCATCAAGAAGTCATAAGTATAGTTCATGTTATATTCATTATCTTGTCATGTAGGGAAAATAGCCATAACCGACATAAACCATGTGAGCTACATGAAATCCGGTGTTGTGTAACCCCACACCGAAAGAAGGTGTCCTACTTTCCTAAGGTAGAACTAAATGTATAGATTTTAGGTGGATCCACTAGCTAAAGACCTATGTGGGCACATAGTTATGGGATAGGGAGGTTGCTTCTAGAAACCTGACCTATTGTATTGGCGGAGGAACTTCCATCTCATTCGAATAATTTAGATGACCCGGCCTATTTTATTGACGGGAGGCCTTTACCTCATTTTCCATGTCCACTCGGTGCTAAGCATTATTTCCCAAATTATACATAATTAGTCTTGAATTGAATTTACATGTGTGAATGAATAACTTGCCCTTCATTCAATACAACTCATAAAATAGCTCATAGATTCAATTAGGTGAGAATGGACTTTCAACCTTAGAATCATCATTAACATGTGAGTAAACCTTTCACATCATGTTCATAGTGTTTCATGAGAATAGCCTTTCAATCAACACAACAACATTATTATCATCCTAGACAATACATACATAGTAATGTGTAAGGGTATGGGGAGAATGATCCTTCAACAATACCACAATTTACACAATAGTTATAGGATCTTCACTTTCTAAGTGAATCATAAGTTCATACACAACTTTCATCAACATGTACAAACCTTCATAATTTACCCTTCAAGGGTCATGAATCATGTGTCACAATCACACCTAGAAATACTACATTAGGCATGGATAAAACAAGATTCAATAACTAAAATACCATACACATAATTCATAGAATTCATCTTGCATCAATACACCCTTCACAATTTATGAAATTGGGGTCATGGGAAAATTCATGGGTTCATGGGGGATTTTACTATAAAAATCATCATTAAACAATAATTCAATCATAGTATAAGACAATTAACTCATTGAAATCATTTTAGGAAGAACCCATGACTAGATTGAAAAACCCTAGTTTTTGGAGAATCTACAAATTCGAAATTAAGAGTTGAAGGGCTTCATGGAAGAAATCTTTCCATGAATCAAGACTCCCATACCTTGATTGAGGATTTCCCTACGAATTGGAGTTGATAAGTTGAGTTCTTGAGCCCTAGTCGTCAAGTTCTTGTTCTTCTTCAATGGAGGATTTCTAGTGAGAGAAATATTGGAGGGGAGAGGATTTTGGGAATTTTTTGGGTGTTTGAGTATTATGACCTAGTTTAGGGAATATTGACTTAAAAACATCTTATATACTACCCCTAAAAATACCCAAAACAACCCCACTTTAATTGGACCAAAAAGGAAATTACTTATTTGACTCTCACTTAAGTCACCACGTCAGGGACCACGAGCCACCTTCACGAGCTGTGGTGTGGATCATGATCCGTGATCCTGCTCGTGAAGGTGGGGTAGTGTCTAAGGTTTTGGTGCTCGAGGCTCCCTCGCCCAAAGCATCTTCACGAGTCCCTTCATGAGCCGTGGTGATGACCACGATCCGTGGTCACACTCGTGAAGGGTGAGGCAGTAGCTAGGCTACTTTGTACCCCAAGCCACTATGCCTAAGTCATCTTCACGAAGGGCTCCACAAGCCGTGGTCCCTTCCGTGAAGTTGAGGTAGTTGTTAGGATTTTTGGTAGCAATTTTCCATGGCCAAGGAAGGTTCACGAGCCACCTTCACGAGCCGTGGAGTGGACCATGATCTGTGGTTCCACTCGTGACGGTGGGGCAGTGTGCTCCAAGCTAGGGGCAGCCTTGGCTTGGCCCCTTTGCCTTGGCACTTTCCCCTTGGCCTTGACCCTCCTTATCCTCCTTTAAACCCTAAAAGGTCTTCTAATCTTCATGGAGTAATTTCATGATTTTTAACCTTTACATTTAAGCTCTAGTTTAACCTACCATTTTTCGGAGTGTTACACCAAGAGATGAAAAAGAAGAGGTGTACTGTAAAGTATTTTTCTACTTACTCAATTCAAAGTGGAGAATAGGTAAAGGAAAAAAAAACTTTTTTACCTAGTATTTTCATGAATAAAGTGATACTACTTTTTATGAAAAAAATGATATTTAAATTCTTAAAATAGTGGGGACTCATGAAATGAGGGAAAAATTATTGTGAAAAAAATGATTTTTGCATCTTTGAAAAATGCTCTAAAAAGGGTATTACAAGTGCATATATTTATTGTGGAATAAATCACATATTGTTGTTTGGCTCTGATGAGATGATTTTGGATATAAACATGAGGGTTATCAAAGAAACAATAAAAACATGTTGAGTAGCCATTTTGATATGAAATATATGGTGAGATAAATTTCATTCTTGGAATGAAAAAATACCATAAAACATGTGATGAAATTTTCCTTTTCAAGTTACATATTGTTGAAAATATTGTGAAATACAATCTTATTGGTTGTGTGAGTCTTGCAACTCCTTTTGACTCAATTGTAAAAATGGAGTGACAAAGACATAAGGAGTTTGGTAGCCTAATAAAAAGTATGAGATATATGAGTAAATGCACTTTATATATATGATATTGCGTATAAAGTATAACATGTACAAGCAAATCAAGTAAATTTACTTGGTACGAAATTTGGTGGCTTGTTTTATGAGAAAAAAATATTATGCTACACTCAAAAGTTTTGTTGGTGCAGATGAGAAAACTTTGTGCTATTTGTTGAAAATGAGAAAATCAAATTATATTGCTTTCTTATCTACTATGGAGGTTGAAGTAAGAAAAATTAAGCTTCAACAAGTGAAAAAGTGAATTGATTTTACTATATCAAACACTTTATTTTGAGAGATTAATTGTGATAGCACCAACATTATTGGTAAATACAATATCGTTATTAAAACGGTAAATTCAGACTCATGAGGAGAAAACACAGTATTGTGAGATAATATTGATCATTGGTATACCATTAATATTAATTGTATTAAAATTTGTGATAATCTTGTAGATTTATAAACCAAGGCCTTAGCAAGATAAAGAGTCTGAAGCACATCGAGGGGGAAGAAATTAAAGCTAAAAAATATTCAAGTTATATATGAGGAAACCCAACCTGGGGACTAAATATCCTATAACCAGGTTCAATGGGAAGAACGAATGATATGATGACTTGTTGTGAAATGCACTATTGTTAATTTTATTCCATTCCTATGATGTGAGTGCATTTATCCTATAATAATTTGTAGAGGTTGAGTCTTTGAACTCTTAATGAAAGTCTGTATCTCGTATGAGTGGAGTGTGAAATTATAGGAGCACCCTTGACATATTTCACCTATGTGAGTGTGAAAGTAGACCGCTTTCTATGAGAATATGCTTGTTCTCAAAACCACTTATGAAACTGGGATATCACCAGGCCGTAATGTGCTGGCTATTAAAACTTATGTCAACACCTTGATTATTGTGTGTAAGCAGTAATACTTTATTTTCCCTAAGCAGATATATTTCAAGTCTGAGACCACTACTGACTCTGGATTAAAGATTATTGTTTTACTAAGTGAAGGTTCAATGCAGAGCACACCTTTATCATGCATAATAGTATCCCTTCAACTAAATTGGTGAACTCTCTCATTTTAATATTAAAATGAGTGGGGGAATGATGATGTATTATGCATTTTATTATTAAAATAAAATTTAAGTTCATAAGTTAGTGGGTATAAATTGTGGTAGAAGATGACTATTGGTTCTTGCAACTTATATGACCATTAGTTCTTGTAACTCTCGTGGTCATTAGTTTCTTATAACTCATCTAACCATTAGTTTCTTGTAACTCATGTAACATCTATCACATTTATCTACCCATATTACTACCCCTCACTCCACCTATTGATTATATGGAAGACTTTTTCACCTGTAAATAGTGGTTTTTCTTCCTTTGTGAAGTATCTCAAGAAGATGAGAAATAAGAGAAATACTGTAAGAAAAGATGAGAAGTTTATATTGAGGTTAGTGTAGTGAAAGAGAGCGTTGAGAAAAATAAAATATTCTAAGTTTTCAACTATATTCAATATACAAAAGAGAGTATTATATGTTGAAGGAATGTATTTTTTTTGTGGAGCTTTGGACTCTTCAGCTAATTCGGAGTTGTTTGAATTCTACGACGTTGTTGGGTTGTTGTATCCTGGAGGGGACAAGTCAAGAGACATACTGCTGGATCGATGTAGATTATGTCACAATGAGCTTGAATCTCCTTAAAGAGAGCGAGATATCCGCACCTCAGCCTAAAGATTTGTTTATTCATTTTTGTCATTTTATATTTTCAACTGTAATATTCTGTATTTGTGGTATATTACACCAACACTTACTCGTACTTTTGGGATAAGACTAAAAGCTTAAAGTGTTAGGAAATATGTTTTATAACCTATTTTCTTTTCATAATAATTGTATGTTAAGTGTTGAAGTCAAGCATGTTGAAAATTAAAAGTAAAAAATGTTATTGTAACTTTTCTTTAAGGAATTATCTTATAATATCTACTAAATGTTTTAGGGGTTTTCCCCAAATATATAAATAATTATTAGGGCCCCGACATACCAAATAAATGGTTTACGAGTTAATTTCCAAAGCTCTACATTGCAAGGTCATAATTTTGGTATAATTTGTCTCATTAAATTGTGGCATATCTTCATAGCTGTTGTGGCAGTGAGATGGAAGGTGTTAGTTGAGTATTTGGAAGTATATATGAATATATATTGTGAAGTTAAGGATCTCGTACACGTATCTATTTGTTCAATAGAGATTCTAAGCTTCTAATTAGGAAAAGTTGTAGTTGCTGATGGCTTGGAGTAGTTTCTTCTTGATTTTGGCTTCCATTGTTGTTACTTTTAAGAGGAAGATTGTTTATATGGTATTTCAATTTTTTTTGTCAAGGAATTCATTCTCCTACGATCCTCCTTAATAATCTTCTTTTCTAGTATAATTAAAAAAAAAAAATTGAGCTACAAAGTGGTGTTTTGGATATTGGTTCTCCGGGCAGCCCCCTTTTTGTCATTGAGAGGGGTTATTATTGTTGTATATTGATGGTGTTAGCTTTTTGAGGGACTAGGGGTTGGTTTGGTTTTTATTGAAGTCATGTAAGAATGTTGTTGGATCAAATGAAGTGAATTACGCCTAGAAATCGTGCCTCGAGATCCCATTGCTCCTCTGAGGTCTTGTTATGTGCTTGATTTAGTTTCCATTTATTATTGTTATTGGCATAATTATATGCTTTGTTTTTGTCCAGTCATGACATTCACACCTTATTGATTTTCTATAGCTCGTTGTCACAACCATGTTGATTCTAGCAAATGTTATGTTATGATAGATTGGTCGAGTTTCATATAGTCACACTTAAGGCTTTAATTGAAAGGTATGTTAAGACTTTCTTTTCACTTTCTGGCATGACCTTTAAGGCCAAAGATTATATAGCATGCTTAATGTTGTTATACTACTAGTGGCCTTATAATATTGTGTTTTTGCCTACAACATCATTTAATGACTATCTGCAACACTCTATTCCATAGCATTAAAACCTAGAAGAGCATGTTATGATTATATGAAGACCATCTGTGATTACATGATATAACTGTGTTGTTTTCTATCGTCCTGATACCGATTGTTTTGGGCTCAGTAGACACTAACACCTCAAGGTTTTTGAGCATATCTGGTTACTATTATCATGCCTTTGGGTCGACAGGCTGCACCTATGGGGCACCAATTACATTACAGTAACGTGCCTTTGAGCCGAGTAGACAGTACCTATGGCAAATGTAAGTTGTAACTACGAGGCAATAGTTACATTACATTAATGCACCTTTGGGCCTGGTAAATCGTGCTTACGGGGTTAGAAAGATCCTACCTAAGGGACATGAAGGTTGTAAATACAGGGTAACACTTATGTTGTACCACAGAGCCTTAGAGTTGTATAGATTCATGACACATGTACATTCAAGTAGTTTAAATTAGATCGCCATTGGGTCAGTTAAGGGATCAGTATTGGTATTTAATAAACTGTTTGCGCCTACTATAACTTATGGCAATTGTATGCTATTTTTACCCATTGGGCTTTTGAGGGACAAACAAGGTTATTGTTTTCTATGTGTTATTAGGGGTGACAAATGGTTGGATTGGATCGGATTTGGATGATTTGAATATGGATTGAACAAAAATGGTTTGGATTACAATCCACCCGAATAGAATATGGGTAAATATGGATTTGGTCAAATATGATTTGGGTAAAATGGTTCTAACCCATTTCAAAAATTCTATTTTTCAAAAAACAAAAATTACCCCCTCCCCCGAGCACCCCCACCTCCCATCTTCCATCAACCTACCCCTATTTTTTTTTTGNAAAAAAATTTCAAAAAAAAATAAAATTTACCCCCTCCCCCCGGGCACCACTCCCCTCCCACCTTCCATTAACCGACCCCTAATTTTTTTTTGTTTTCCACCCCTATGTGTTATAGATGGTATCGTATTCCTGGAAGGTTAATCATTTTACTTCTCCTTTGCTCCTGACCTTTTTATTTTAGTTCTTACACTTCAATTTTAGCTTTCATTTTGCCTTACATTCTCCGTCCATTATCTGGTACTGATGCCCCAATGTCTGGGGGTGCTACATTATTGCCTACAGGCTCTAAACAATGACTAGAAAGACCTTTCGGGTAGCCTAGCCAAGTTTAAACAATTTGGTTGACTCCTTTTCTTTTAGGGATCGCTAGAGTCTCAAAGGTTTGCCTTTTTTCTATTTATAGTTTTTGGGTAGGTTGAGGATTATCCCACCAAATATTGAATTCACAAAGACTTTTAGACTAGTCAGTTAAGTTGCATAGCTATTATGTTTGACATTTTTCCCTTGTATGTTTAGTCAATTGGGCATTTTTGTTGTTTTGTTGGAAGTTTAGAGACTCACTCGCCTCGTGTATATATATACAAATATATAGAAATATATATTTTAAATTTTTATAGAGATCATAGTGGCATCGATGGCCCCGCATAAAGTTTATGCTTTTTGTATATATAATAGTAGCATTTAAAGGGAAAACATAATTTAGGGCTACTATGTTATTGTTTTTATGAACTTTTGGGAGTAGATGTTTTCTTTGTAGAGCTTTCAACAGGGTCCTTATCCATCGAGGGATGATTATTTTGCCGAGATATACTTGTGTATTTTCTTGATTTTATGTTGCTCTTATGCACCATTGGCAAATAGTTTAGCAGGGTTGGCTTTGGCCTATGTTTTGTCATTAGGTGCAAGTTGCACCCCTGATTTTAGGGCGTGACAAACTGGGTATCAAAGCAATATCGCATTCTAGGGATTGTAGACACATAATTTTTTTTTACCGAATTTAAAGTTTTACACCATTTTTAGTACTTAAATATTTTTTAAATTAAATATGTTTAAATGTATCTTATTTGAATAATAAATATATTTTAAAAAGATTTGAAAATGACAAAAAAAAAAGTTACATTTTAATGTAGATTAATTTTAAAGATAATTTTTTTTATAAAAGAATATACATGTTTCTTTTAATAAATAAGCTAGTATTTCTTAATTATAATATATTATTAGATACTTAATTCTTGTTAGTTCAAAAACATTTAAATAGTATCTTTATCTTATATTATATTATATTAAAAAAACTAAAACTAACCTACACTACCCCAGTCACTCACATCTCAGCCCACTTCTCCCATTGCCCCTGAACACTACATGAAGACGACATACACAACACATACAAAATACACCCCCATCTATCCTATATAACTATACTATAAAAACACAACACGGGAGATACTAGCATTAGCAAAAACAAAGAACACACGCAGATACCAAGAAAAAAAAAACTCTCAGGCAGCACACAATACACATAACATATACAACAGCAACAACCATACGCACACGACCAAAACAAGAAAACACAGAGAAACATACACACACAACAGACGAACAAAAAAGAAAACAAGAAGATTTTTTTTATTTCTTTCAACACATACATACGCAAGAAGATAAGAACACAACACGATAAAATCTGAGTTCAAGGTTTGCTTTCGTGGTTTCTGTGGTCTTTTCCTTGTGAATTAATTTTCACAGAAGGTAACACTTGATCTTCAATATATTATTTAATATCATAATTATACAAGATGTGATTCTAATGTTATGATGTTGCTCAAATTTATGAGTGTTTAGTTTTTGCCGGAACGTGGCAACCGATCCATTCAACACACCACAATCACAATCACAAATATATTCTCAAGTTCATACAATTTAGTCATGATTCATGGCATCCATCATTCGTCTATCTCATTTACAACAAGTGTGATCAATAATGCAACATTCACATACATACATGCATCATAATGAAGCAAGACAAACATAAAACACACAATCATAGAATCACAACCATCACCTACCTCGAAACAAGCTTGAAACCCTAAGAAACTTGATCCTTCCCTTTCCGAATTCGTTCCGCTTGTTCTTGGTCTACAAACAATCATAATAACACGGGAATCAATAAATAATAACTAATTACACGGATTATTAACAATTCTAACAACTCTAGATCATACCCATGATCCCAAGTATTGTAACTAGGGCTTTTTTCACCATGGTTTCCAATTCAAAATCCTCCCCCATCGATAATTACCCATTCTATTACGTTCTACGGATAAAAAAATGGATTCAGGGAGTGAAAAGCTTACATTTAGCCTCAAGAATGGTGGAAAACTGTCAAGAGTCGCCTGGGATTTGTTTCTTAGCTCTAAAATCGAAAATTGCAGAATAAAGATGTTTCGGGGTTTATTTACGACCTTAAGTCGCGTCAAACCTGCCACAACGGTCCTCGCCCTGCTACAGCGGCCCCGCCCTAGCAGCATAAATTCCACCCCAGCGGCTTGCACAGAACCAGTGAACTATTTTAATAATTCAAGACCCCCATTTCACAACACACCTTTAACCAACGACGCTCAGAAAATACCGTTCATGCTAAGATTGATTTCGGGAGTTCTACTCACCCGAATTCAATTTCGTAAAGTCGTACGGGTTCCTTAACGACTTATCTAACTACTCATGTAATCAAAATCATAAATAAGTCACCTGGTTATTACCAGATTTCCCTACACCTTAATGACTCCGATTTCGTCCAAATCTGGACTAGGTTGATAAATTCCAAGTTACTACGAAAAACTTTTTCGACCAAATTTTTTTTCCCGTTGGCTTTTCTATATCGACGGAACCCGATCGTTATAGTAGATACCAATTTACCTATCAATCATCCCTGAGTGACAAAACTTAGGAAGAATAGGCTAAGGGTAAAATGAAGTAGTACTTGAATCGACGAACAATTGGGGATACTTGTCTCGCATGTCCCTCTCGGTTTCCTAAGTAGCTTCCTCAACTGGATGATGCTTCCATTGGACTTTCACGGACTTAATCTCCTCGGTCCTCAACTTACGCACATCACGATCAAGAAATGCAATTGGTTCCTCCTCATATTGGAGGTCTTTGTCTAACACAATTGAGTCCAACTTAATGGTATAATCTCCGTCACCATGATACCTATTCAACATGGACACATGAAATACCGGGTGCCATATCTATGCTGAAGTGATAACTATTATTATAGGAGAATTCACACAAAGGTAGGAACTTATCCCAATGCCCTCCAAAGTCAATCACACATGCCCTCAATATGTCTTCGAACACTTGAATAGTCCTCTCTGTCTGTTTGTGGATGGAAGGTTGTACTAAAAGTGAGTTGTGTGCCCAATTCATCTTGTAATTTCCTCCAAAACATGGAGGTAAACTGCGTACCACGATCTGAGATGATAGAAAGGGGCACCCCATGCAACCTCACTATCTCCTTCACATAAATTTTAGCCAATTGTTCAACATTATAATCTATTCTTACCGGAATAAAATGGATTGAATTAGTCAATCTATCAACCACTGCCAAAATAGAATTAAACTTCCCCAAAGTCTTAGGAAGACCAACCACAAAATCTATGGCTATCCTTTCCCACTTCCATTCCGGAATTGGCATTGTTTGAAGCAAACCTGCAGACCTTTGATGTTCATATTTCACTTGTTGGCAATTTTGACACTTAGCCAAAAACTCCGCTATATCCTTCTTCATGCCCGGCCACCAATAAATTCGCTTCAAATCTCGATACATCTTCGTCACACTTGGATGAATAGAATATCGTGACCATGAGATTCTGCCAATAATTTATGAATCAAGTCATCAACTCGAGGAACACAAATTCTTCCTTTAAAACTGAGAACGCCTTCCGCATCAAGAGTGGTCTCTTGTGCCTTACCAATCGCAGTCTTCTTTCTAAGCTCCTTCAAATTCTCATCCTCAAACTGTTTGACCTTGATCTCCTCAATGAATGTGGCCCTTACTTCAATACTAGCTAGCATACCACCTCTTTCTAAGATGCCTAACTGTATGACCTTAGATTCTAAGGTCTGAATTTCCTTGGCCAAAGGTCGCTTGGTTACACTCAAGCAAGCTAGACTCCCCATACTCACCGCTTTTCGACTCAAAGCGTCTGCCATCACATTAGCCTTACCCGGATGGTATTGAATGGTCACATCATAATCTTTAAGTAACTCCATCCACCTTCGTTGTCTCAAATTCAGATCCTTTTGAATGAACTCATGCTGCAAACTACGATGATCAGTAAACACTTCACACTTAACACCATAGAGGTAATGCCGCTAGATCTTAAGAGCAAACACTACCGCTGCCAACTTCAAATCATGTATTGGATAATTCCTCTCATGCACCTTTAATTAATGCGAGGCTTAAGCTATAACATTCTTATAATGCATCAACGTAACACCCAAACTAGAATATGAAGCATCACAATAAATAATAAAATCTTTACCTTCAATCGGTAATGCTAGAATAGGCGCGGTGGTCAAGATAGTCTTGAGCTTTTGGAAGCTTTCCTCATATTTTTCAGTCCAGTCAAATGATATCTCCTTTTTGGTCAAATTTGTCAAGTGAGTGGCAATATAAGCAAAGTTCTTCACAAATCGACAATAGTAGCTAGTGAGCCCTACAAAACTCCTAACTTCTGTCACCGGGCTAGGTCGAACCCAATTCTTAACTGCCTCAAACTTTTGAGGATCTACCATCACCCCTTTTTTTGAAACTACATGCCCCAAAAATGCAACCGAAGTCAACCGAAATTCACACTTAGAAAATTTCGCATACAACCTTTGTTTCCCAAGAACACCCAAAACAATGCGAAGATAGTCAGCATGCTGTTCCTCACTTTTCAAATAGATTAAACTATCATTAATAAAGACTATGACGAAAGAATCAAGAAATGTCTTGAACATCCCATTCATTAAATTCATGAAAGTTGTAGGTGCATTGGTCAAACCGAAAGACATAACCAAAAACTCATAGTGCCCATATCGGGTCCTAAACACCTAATTTTCAACTGATGGTAGCCAAACCTAAGATCAATCTTAGAGAAAACTGATGCACCTTGCAATTGGTCAAAAGATCATCTATTCGAGGCAATGGATACTTATTTCAAATAGAGACCCTATTCAATTGCCATTAATCTATACACATTCTCATACTACCATTCTTTTTCTTAAGAAACAAAACTGGAGCACCCCATGGGGAAGCACTAGGACGAATAAATCTCTTATCAAAAAGCTCTTGGATTTGAGCCTTAAGGTCTCTTAACTCTTCCGGAGTCATGCGATATGGATGGATAGTAATGGGACGAGTACCAGGTTTTAAATCAATGCAGAAGTCTATATCTCTATCCGGATGCATACCAAGAAACTCATTAGGAAACACTTCTCTAAATACTGACACCACATGAATAGACTCAATGGATGAAGCCTCAATCTCAACATCCCTAATATGATCCAAATAAGCCAAACAACCCTGCACTATCAATTTCCTAGCCCGAATGGAGGATATGATCTTAGCTTTCTTAGGCTTGTACACCCCTTCCCACTCTAATTTTTCCCTTCTCGAAATTTCTAGAGTTACAAACTTAGTATTACAATTAAGCATAGCATAATAGGGGGACAACCAAGTCATGCCTAAGATTATATCAAAATCAGTCATATCCAGAATCACCAAATCAGCCCAAGTCTGAAAACCCATAAACAACATAGGACAAGCACGATAGACATGGGTGGCTACGACTGACTCTCCAATTGGGGTAGAAACATGGATAGAGGCATCAAGTATATCACAAATCATAGCAAATTCTGAGGCAAATCGCATGGATACATAGGAATAAGTAGAAACCGGATTAAATAACACATTAGCCATCCGGTCACAAACAAGAATAGTACCTGTGATCACCGCGTTAGACACCTCTACCTTATTATTACCATTCCTCGCGGGTAACACTGCTCTAGACTGTTGCTGCGCAAAATCTAACACACGTTGGTGGGAACAATCTCTCCTCATATGCCAAGGTTCACCATAATTGTAACATGTACGATCAAAAGATGGCCTGCTGCCCATTGAAGGTGTGACTCTTTCGCTATCCTGAATCAAATTGGAGTTCCCGAGTAATTACCTACAGAGGCGGGCATAATAGACTGAATTGGCTTGGCTGCAAGCGTTGGCCTCCCTGAACCTCTGGAATAAAAACCTTGAAAGTTGTTTGAATTATTTGCCCTTTTTGCCAATGCCTTAGCCTGACTGTCTCGCCTCACCCCTCCTCTTTCTTAACATTGTTTGTTGCGTCATTAAAGCTCCTCTCTGCAGAGGTCATATGAACAGATAATACCTGTAACTCTGAATTTAGTCCTCTAATAAAGAAACAGATCCTCTCCTCCTCAGTAGTCACCAATTGAGTAGCATATCTAGAGAAAGCATGAAACTTGGCCTCATAAGCAGTCACAAACATCCCACATTGCTCCAAGGCCATGAACTCATCCTTTTTGAGATCTGTCAAAGTTCTAGGCACATACTTCTCTAGAAATAGAGCATGAAATTGGGTCCAAGTATCTGGAGGTAAAATTGAAGATCTACATTCCATATAAGCTCTCCATCACTGCTTAGCCTCACTTTGAAGCTGAAAAGTCACGAACTCAACCCCATGCTGATGGACAATTCCCAACTTATGAAGCCTCTCGTAGCAATCTAAGATGAACAAGCATCCTTATTCTCAGAACAAAGAAATATAGGAGGCTTTAGCTTCAACAACATAGTCAACATCTCATGCTCATTACCAGTCATAACAGAACCCAACAAAGGATGGAAGAAAACATCATTACCTCCAGTGCCACCCACCTTGGGCGCAGTGCTAGCAACAGGGGGATTAGTAGGAGTTTGAGTTGCTTGAGCAGAAGGAAGCATTCTAGGACCAACCAACCCTTTCAGAAATGACATGATCTATTTGAGCTAACACTAGGTCTATGGGAGGAACACCGGTAGTCTCAACCTGCACCTCTTCCTATTGTCTAACCTTCTCAAATTTTCAACCTTAATATCCTCTTATATCTCTTCACGATGCATGGGAAGGGCATCATTTTGGGGAGCGTTTCCAACCGGTAGACCATCTCTAGTAGCTGGCGCCACTCTTCCTCTGCCTCTACCCCTAGCTCTTCCTCTACCCCTGCCTCGACCGCGACCTCTCACTACAGATTCCTTAGCTGGAGCATTGACGGGAGCTACGGGCATGACGTCGTTGAATCTAGTGTTAACCATATGCGAACAGAAGAGTGAAGGAGGTTAGATACCAATTTGAATCGCTAAATATCAATTGGAATCAAGTCGTAGCACGAAATGAGACAAAACAAATTAGAGAGATTTCCTAAAGTCCATAGCGTCTCGAAGAAAAGTAAAGGCGTCCCCATAACGTTCCGCAAGACTCTACTACACTCATTTTGATACATCGAGATCAATGAAACTAGGCTCTGATACCAACTTTGTCACGACCCAGACCATCGTGATTGACACCCACACTAACCCTCAGGTGAGAAAACCACTACTACAACCCAAACCAAGCAACTAAAACAAAAACTAAAGCATTTTAAGGATATAAAAACAAGAATAATATTGAAAAAACTGAAGTTCCCATAAAATTCCAAAAGATCTAACAACTAACAATGAGGAAATTAAACCTAGAACCTGAAAGTCAATGTACCAAAACATCTAACAATGAACCAAAGTCTTAACAAGAAGGGATAAATCCCTAAACTAATGAACTAATCAACTAACTAGAAAAGTCTAAGTCCGAAATGGTGGACATAGATGAAAGAGAACTTATGGCAGCCAGAAGAACTGGCTCACCCTAAAATTTGAAGCGGTCACTGATCTTTTAGACGAGGTCTGTCAATAGCCGCCTAAAGATGCCTTGTACTCAACAAGAAAAGAGCAAGTGCAGTATCAATACACAACCACAATGTATTAGTAGAATCACGAGACTATCCCACTAAGTGCAACATACATAAGTCAATACAACAATATAATCACATGCATATATCGAACATATACAATATTATCAATATTTACGAACAATGAACAACTTCACATTTCTCAAGATACACAAATATGACAAGTCATTGGTCCTCTCATGGAACCCAAACCCAAACAGTTAGCATACCGAAACGTGGTACCCGATCCAATGATTATGCCAAACGTGGCAACTGATCTAAGTTAGTTATGGCGGAACGTGGCAGCCGATCCATTCAACACACCACAATCACAATCACAAGTATATTCTCCAGTTCATACAATTTAGTCATGATTCATGGCATCCATCATTCGTCTATCTAATTTACAACAAGTGTGATCAATAATGTAACATTCGCATACATACATGCATCATAATGAAGCAAGACAAACATACATCACACAATCATAGAATCACAACCATCACCTACCTCGAAACAAGCTTGAACCCTAAGAAACTTGATCCTTCCCTTTCCTGATTCGTTCCGCTTGTTCTTGGTCTACAAAGAATCATAATAACACGGGAATCAATAAACAATCACTAATTACCTGAATTACTAACAATTCTAACAACCCTAGATCATACCCATGATCCCAAGTATCGTAACTAGGGATTTTCCACCATAGTTTCCAATTCAAAACCCTCCCCCATCTATAATTACCCATTCTATTACATTCTACAGATCAAAAAATGGATTCGGTGAGTGAAAAACTTACCTTTAGCCTCAAGAATGGTGGAAAACTGTCAAGAGTTGCTTGGGGTTCGCTTCTTAGCTCTAAAAATTGAAAAGTGTAGAATAAATACGTTTTGGGGTTTATTTACGACCTTAAGTCGCGTCGAACCCGCCACAGTGGTCCTCACCCCGCTACAGCGGCCCTGCCTAGCGGCAGAAATCCCACTCCAACTGCTTGCTTGGAACCAGTGAGCTAGTTTAATAATTCCAAGACTCCCATTACACAACACACCTTTAACCAACGGCGCTAAGAAAATATCGTTCACTCTCGATTCCGGGAGTTATACTCACTCGAATTCAATTCCGTAAAGTTGTACGCGTTCCTTAACAACTTATCTAACTGCCCATGTAATCAAAATCATAAATAAGTCACTCGATTGTTACCAGATTTCCCTAAACCTTAATGACTCTGATTTCGTCCAAATCTGGACTAGGTTGAGAAATTTAAAGTTACTACGAAAAAGTTTTTTGACCCAATTTTTTTTCCCATTGGCTTTTCTATAACGACGAAATTTGGTCGTTACAAAAACATTGAAGAACTTGATATGAAACAACAAAGTTTAAAGAGTATTTTCAATATTAGAAAATTAAAACTAGTAGAGAAAATAGAATTAGAAAAAAATTAGTAAAAATATACAAAATATTTTTCTCAAAGAAGAAAATCGACCCCACTGAATGCACAGGGTCCCCTTAGGAAAATTATTCTCCTCAAGTACCCAAGGTTAATGAATATATCCTCCCAGGATAGAACGATCTTACTCACTGGTGTATCGATACCTATAACCACGGTGTTGGCGAACCACTCAACAGTAGTAAAGTGCACTTTGAATATTAGATTTAGTAGTAGTAGAAGAAGTGCAAAAACATTGTTTTCTTAAAATGGGAGGGAAATCCCTCTATTTATAGACAACAAAGGGTAGTGTGAAAAGGTTCTTATTATGCTTTACTGGAAAGGTCACAACCCTTTGGTAAAGTCACAATCTTTCCGAAAGGTCACAACCTTTCATAAGTAACAACTTTTTGTAGAAGTCACAACTCTTCATAAAAGTCACTATTTTTCATTAAAGTCACAACTCTTCATAAAAGTAACAACTCTTCATTTTACATTCACACCTTTTAAAACCTAATTATTCCCCACATGAATGAGGAATGACTCAAAGACAAAGAAACGGACACACGTATATACTTTACAAGCAAGAATTAATTGCATCTCGATAAGTAAGTTTCCCTTTGAACTTTCCATAGTGAACATATGTCGGATATACTCGGTCAATTGATAGATTTGATATCTTGAAATCGTCAAGATTTGGTGTATACCTAGACAACCATATGTCACACAATCAATAATTTACCGTCTATGGCTCTCATAACTTCGTTTCATTCATGAACACCTCTTGTTTTCATGAGTGTATAAAGAGATAGAATTTTTACAATCATCCTCTTTGAAGCGACTTATACTTCACACTCACATATGTGATTTGTAACCGTGTCATTGCGTAGATACACTATTTCGTCGAATATTCCAAATTAAGAAATCATTAAAAAAAATTTAAGCTTTATTAACTAATTAAAAAGACTTAATGTTTTTTCCTTTTCCTGAACATTGTCTTCATTACGAGAATGGATTAAGTTATTTGACAATGCCGAACCGCCAGTCAAAACTTTGTTTTCTTCTTGAACCTAGCTCTTGGAATCTCCAGTCTACTAGGTAGATTTACCACCATGATGACTTGTCCTATGTCTTAAATCTATTCCCTTAGATGATATTTCAATTTTGTCTAGTTAGACCTTTTGTAAGTGGATGCAACACATTACCCTTTGACTTTACATAGTTAATTGTGATAATTCCACTAGAGAGTAGTTTTCTAATGGTATTATATCTACGCCTTACATAACGACACTTTCCATTATACTTCATGCTGCATACCCTACCTATTGCATGGTGACTATCAAGGTATATGCATACATATGCCAAAGGTTTGGGCCAAAAGAGAATATTTATCGAGAAATTCTAGAGTCTTTCAATTTATTCACCGGCCTTATTTAGAGCGACAATCTTAGAGATCATTGTAGAGCTATCCATACATGTATGTTTGGATGATTTCCAAGAGACTGATCCTCCACCAAGAGTAAATACATATCCACTCATTGATTTTATTTCATTTGATTCGGTGATCCAATTTATATCACTATATCCTATCAATACTGCTGGATATTTTTTATATTACGAGACACAATTTTGAATATGTTTTAAATACCCCAAACTCTTTTCATTGTCATCTAATTAGTTCGATTGGGATTACTCGTGAACTGACTGAGCTTACTAATAACAAATGTTATATTTGATTGTGTACACATCCTGATATACATCATACTTCCCAATCCTCTAGCATAATTCAATTGTGAGTCACTTTCGCCTTCGTTCTTTTGAAGTGCAAGACTCTTATTTATTGGAGTCTTGACAATATTAAAATCTAAGTATTTGAACTAGTTAATTAGCTTTTCAATGTAATGAGACCGTGGCAATGCTGAACATTATGGATTTCTAAAGATTCTATTACTTAAGATCACATCTGCAACTCCAAGATCATTCATATCAAAGTTGTTTTGTAGCATATGTTTAGTAGCATTTATGTCATTAGTGTCTCTACTAATGATCAACATGTCGTGAATATACAAACAAACAATGAAGTTGTAATTTTAATGTAAACACATTTATCACTTCCATCATTCTTAAATCCATTTGCCAACATGGTTTGTTCAAATTTCTCATGTCATTGTTTGGGTGCCTATTTTAGTCCATAAAGTAACTTAACAAGTTTTCACACTTTCTTTTCTTTATCAGGAACCACAAAATCCTCGGGCTATTCCATGTAAATTTCTTCCTCCACTTCTCCATTTAAGAAAGTTGTAACTCTAGTAATTGACGAGTGTGGGTCAGAAAAATCAAGACCTTCTTTATATCTAAAGTCTTTGAAAAAAAGAGTCTTGTTTTGTATTTGTCAATAGTAAAATCAACTTTCATTTTCCTTCTAAAGATTCACTTCGAACCCAAAAGTTTATTTCTTGGAGGAAGACCAATCAACTTCTAATATTGTTGCTCACGATTCTTACTATTGGTAGGATGAGTCCACATAAGGCATAAGAAATGTTACAAAATCATATCCAAAGGAAGTAGATGTTCTTTGACATTTACTATTCCTATGAATCTATTTATTAATAATATTCTCCTTTTGTTCTTTCCAAGGTTTTTTAGACCCTTCACTAGACTATTCAAGTCTAATTTTTACAGTCCACATTCTTAGGTCCTACTTTAATCCTTTTAGGAATAGGAACTTGGACTTTGGCTAGTCACCTCCATAGTTTGAAATATTTCAATTTGGATTTCCTTCCTTTCCATTTCTCATATGGAGTAGATTGTGTCCTGAACAAACAAAACTTTTTATTGATTTCTTCTGAAAAGACTAACATTTTTGTCATTCCTTTTTGCTGTAAGGATGCTTCTCCACACAAGTTTTGTGGTAAACCTGAACTAAAAGTAATGTAGCCAACATTTCCTTCAAAGTTCGTTTTTTTCCATTATGTAATTCCATTAGATTGAGGTGAATAGGGCAGTAGTTTCATGGATAATCCCTATTTCCAAGCATATTTATGCAAAAGGAGTTTTATGTCTATTTTCAACAAATAGACATAACCGTATCTAATGTAATTGTCAATAAACGCTGTGAGATACTTTTTTCCCATCACGAGATGATGTTGACTTCATATCACAAATGTCACTGTATATCAACTCTAAGGGATTAGAGTTCCTTTCAACAAATTTATAAGAATGCTTATAATACTTAGATTCAACACAAACTTGACATTTTATTTATTTATTGCACTCAAAGGTAGACAAAACTTCTAAGTTTATCAGTTTTCATTGCAAGGTTTTGTAATTGACATGTCCCAAGTTTTCATGTCACAAACAGTTTGACTCAAACAAATAATAACAAATAAAAATATTGAGTTTGGAAATCTCTCAGTGAGGTAACTTTTTCTCATAATTTTTTTTATTCCTACTTATTACAATTTTGTGTGATACAAAAATCATTTAGAGTTAGCACCTTGTTAAATACCATTTCAAAAGGATCTTTCTATAACTTTCAATTTGATTGTTGTATAACTACCCATGAACATAGTTTCATCGTGTCCAATAAATGCAATATAATCAAAATGCTTGTTTCACAAAATGACAAATGACTATTCACCAATATTCATGTCTATACATATAGTTTTATTTTAATAGATATCTTTTCATGAAAAATCACAACATTTTAAGTGACACTTTTTCATAAAAGAATACAATTATTTTGAACAAGTGTGTGTGTGTGTATATATATATACTAGTTATACCATATACTAGTAAAAGAGAAACTCAACAACCACAATATCAATTATACTCCAAGAATTTTGTGAGTCTAACATAATACAAAAGTAATATTGAATTTCATATCTTGTGCTCCAAATTTAAATTAGACACTAAGTCTAATTTTATCTTAATCATTAGCAAAGAACCCACCACATTTTAAGTCTAATTTGATTTTTCTATTGATACATTATGAGATTACCAACCATAGGATGCTCATGCTCCTCAAAGATTGATTTAAATTTAGAGTACCACCAAGAACCTGCTTAAGAGGGTGATATTCCAATGATAGATGTCATGCTCGGATATGGTAATTTTTAAGTTTCGTGTGATGTCTTTTGGGTTAACAAACACCCAGGAATATTTATTGACCTGATGAATTGTATGTTTATGTTTTTCTTAGGCTTTTTGTTATTGTTTTGATTGTTGATAATCTGGTATATCTCATTCAGAGATAAAGCATAGAGTCCATGTCCGAGAAGTGCTTTAGGTAGTCTAAGATTAGAGGTTGTATGTAATGCTCCCAAAGTGTGAATTTTGGTTGCATTATATTTTCTTTTTGGGCGTTATTGTATTAGATGTTTGTATTCAGGTTGACTTATAAAGGATTGAGGTTGTTAAAACTTGACCTAGACCCACTACCATTATAGAAGTTCGTAGCTTTCATAAAATAGAATGGTATGAGAAAGTTTGTGGAAGGGATTTTTTCACTTTCAGCATCGTTGACAAAGCTGAATCAAGAAGCAACTAAATTTCATAGGACTGCAACCAACGAGTGGTGTTCCCAAGAACTGAAAGATAGATTGACTTCAACATCGATTTTGACCTTACTAGAACGTCTAAAGGGCTACACAATGTATTGTGATTCTTTCAAGCATTCAACTGATTTGTATTTTGGTTCAACACGGAAAGGCAACTGCTTATACTTCTAAATAGTTAAAGAAGACTGAGAAGAACTACCTGACCCACAATTTAGAATTGGCTATATTTACTCATACCCTTGAGATTTTGAGGAATTACTTCTATGTATAAGATATATGATGATAGCTTGAGTTTTTTTAAAGACTATTGCACATATATCTTATACGTTCTAGGCAAATCCAATATAATAATTGATACGCTTAGTCATAAGTCTATTGATAGTCAAATTTATATGGGAGTGGAAAAGCAACAAATATTTGAAAACCTCGATCAGCTACCTTATTTGAGGCTCATAATATTTGACTCTAATGATGTTGCGGTCATAGATCAAGAAATAGCACTATCACTTCTAGTTGTGAGGTGAAGGTGCAAGAATAAAACAATCTCAACATAGAGCAGCTCGGAGGAGAGTCTGTCATGCTCGGAGCCTATACCCTGGACATGGCCGACACTCGAGAACCATTATTGGCCCCAAGCGAATCCTTGGCATGACTCAACTCTTAGCGGAAGACTTGCTCATAAATAAGATGAACTTAAAAGACAAACTTTGCTCAACTGTCTCAAAAGCAAACTCAGAATATTTAGAAATATACATTCAAACTGGCCTCAACGACAACTCAAGTCTGGAACATAACAACTAAAATGAACAAGACTCATGAACTAACGTCTATCTTTCTATGAAGCCTCTACTAACTGAGATGGACGTCGGGACAAGACCCACAACATCCAAATAAAAAAATGAAATGACTGAAAGTAAACAAGGGATCCTCCGGAAGCAAAGACGCTCACCAACAACTCTAGAACTCAACTGGATCAACGAAGTGCTGATCCTGGTTACCTGTATCTGCATCATAAAAGATGCCAAATGACGTCAGTATATGGAATGTACGAGCATGTGAGGGGAATTCTGAAACATGACATAATCTTGAACTGGAACTAAAGAAACACTTACCTCATCTCAACCCAACTCAACTCATTTCAATATAAAGCAGTGATAAAGATGCAATATAAAGAAAAGATTTAAAACAATAGATAGCAACTCAATGTATTGAAAAATATAATAACAACTCAGTTTGTATGCAAAAATACAAAATAACTCTGTTTGGGAGATTCTCTAACCGACAACCATCACTATAAGCTATGTGGTAATACAATGTCTAGCCCACACTGCCAGAACTGTCCTATACTTTGCCAGGGTATAGAACCTACTAACTAAGTGGATCCACTAGTCTATGCTAAAAATAAATAAGGAATCATCTAAAAAGGATGAGCCTTTCTACCCACGTTGGCTACATGGTTTATGGGGGCTGTGAGTTGTTAGAACTCTCCCCTATATCGGTGCTCAATACTACTCCCAAAATATAACTTAGCTCACTATGTTTTAAAGAAAACACTTCCTCTTCCTCAACTTTGAGTCTATTACTCAAAAGGTTTTCTCTTAAAAGATATAGTACTTAAAACTGCTCATGAACTCTTTTGTAAATTAGTGTTCCTCTGTTCTTAAATGTAAAAACATTTCTCTTGGGAATACTTAGTTCCCATATATCATTTTAAATAAAATGAACTCAGCTCTACTCTTTCTCAAACTCAATGCTCAAGTCTTAAAACAATTTTAAAAACAATTTGTAAAAGACTTTTGAAATGACTGGAAGAACTCTCAAGATGTGACTCTTAACTCTACCTTGAATTTGAATTATGAATTCAAGGTTATGATTCACGCTGTGAATGATTTCTAGATGTTTAGACTAGCTAGAATCAATAGGGAGTGAAGGTACACTTTAAGGGAACTTAGGCGGGCTAAACGACAGAAAAAATGTGGAGGGAGACGACCCGGACACACTGCTGGCGCGGGGCGCCAACCCCTAAGTTCAAAGACCCATTTATGGTGTAGTGCTGGAGCGCCACGCCAGCCTTGCTGGCGCATCTGTGGCGCGCCGTGTTACCATTTCCCCAGACAATTCAGACGAATTTTTCTACTCATTTTCTGACCTTAATTCGAGTAGAATCGAATGGTTTCTTCCCCAATCACTTAGAATCGAATACTCAATGTGTGTACACAATAATCTACTCGAAACAATCCTCAAAACACTAACACTTATCTCAAGAACTCATCGAAACCCCAACAATCAAAATTATGAAAGGTATTCCAAGAAAACTTAACAAGAACTCAAAACCTTCAACTTTAAGAACGAATTTGCACTGAAAATATCATGATTGGAATGGGTGAACGAACCCAACACTATGAGAACTCACATACCTCTTAGGAATCAAACCCTTGGCGAAATCTGCAACAAAACTCAAGAATCTTTACGAACGCCTTGAACTTTTCTTCTTTTCTCCTTTTCTTGAACTCCTCTCAAAATCCTAAGCGTATTTTGATTTATGAAAACTGATCCAAATCAGATTTGAGCGCAAAATATTACTAAAAATTGAATTAATCTGATTGGGAAAATAAAAGACCAAAATACCCCTCATACTTTTTAGGTAACTTTCCTTAACTAGACAACCTTCCTTCAAACGGGCATATCTCCTTCATACGAGCTTGAAAATTAGCCAGCTTGGTGGCGTTGGAAAGAGGATTACAAGACCTTTCATTTGATATTTTATGGGTCACCTAACTCATCTTATCCTGAAAGTTATGGTCGTTTGAAGTTGACTCAAAACTTACAATTCACAACTTAAGCATAACTTGCAAAATTTCAGATTTTTCTATTTCCAATTTAGCGCTGCATAAAAATATTGAAAACATGCTAAAAGGGACATTTTAGTTGAATGCATGCAATTTACTAAGTTAAAACATCATTTTGAAGATAGTGGAAAACATAAGTCATAAGCATAATCAACTCATAGATAATCATATCATAAGAGGAACATATCATAAATACCCTCAAAGCATATTTGTGCAATGCATGGATAAGATCCCATAATCTCACCCATACTAAGTAAATCTTCTTGAGCAACTATAGTTCATAATTCATATTCTTGTTCATACTATTGTCATAATGGGGAATAAGCCTTACCGACATAGACCATGTGAAAAGTTCTAGAGAGAGAATATTCAGGGAAAAGTTTGTTTTGATTTGGGATTTTGGAATTACGAGGAATATGACTAAATTTAGGGGTCTTAAATCAATATATAGTTAGTCTAATTTAGGGTTAAAAGACATCACTTAATATTAACTAAAACTGAAAAACCCCAAAATGCCCCATGGGTGGGTGTTTGTGGCACTATTTTTGGGACCTTGACCCACGACCCCTCATCAACGAGGCATGCGTGGACCATGGGGCGTGGGTCCCCTTCGTGGGTCACTGTTTTGGGCAGCCTACTTACGATCCTCCTCAAGGACCCATGGTTGGTCCTTGGGGAGTTGTACCTTGATGTTTTAACCCAAACCCTTAATTGTAAGTACCGGGAGTTATTCACAACTCTAACCCTCACGTCAAGCTATAGTTTAGTCTACTAGTTTCCGAGGTGTTACAATATCTCCCCCTTTGGAACATTCGTCTTCGAATGATGATCTAGACACCTTATGGAAGTAAAGACTCAAAACTAGCAGCCCATCATGCATGAAACATCAAAATAATGTACAATTCAAAGGAGGAACCATCAACTCCATCTCAAACATAATCAATGCAACCCAAGGAAGTAGGAACTATATCTAACAACCTATTATGCATGAAATTTCAGCATTTCTCATATTCATAGGATAAACTACCTTCTCCAACTAAAATCATGCTCAACACAATATCATAGACCCAACATGCAATTACTCTCAAAAGCATACTAAGGCATGTCCATCAATTCATCTCATGAAGTCAATTAGGCAACTCATACTCAATGCACAACAACATGAGGAAAATCAACCATAAAAACTCATTTTCTTACTAAACATGAATTTCTTCAAGAACATGCATAACATAAGGAAATCATGGAAAACACAAATAACACATATGACTCCCAAAACAAGGGAACTCAAGAGGAACTACTTATCTCAAGCTTGAATAAGAGTAGAAGGAAAGAGATGAGGATATCCAGACATCATATCGGCCTCGGCCTCCCAAGTAGCACCCTCAACTAAATGTTTTTTCCATAAAACTTTCACAGAAGCTATTTCCTTGTTTCTCAATCTCTTGACTTGCCAGTCTAGGATCTCTATCGGAACCTCTTCAAATGAAAGACTTTTGTCAACTCCCAATCCTTCTAGGGGAATAATGGATGCTGGATCTCCAATACACTTCTTGAGCATGAAAACATGAAATACTAGATGAACGGGGGCCAACTCATTTGGCAAATCCAACTCATAGGCAACTTTACCAACTCGTTTCAAAAGTTGGTATGGGCCTACATACCGGGGATTAAGTTTCCCTTTCTTGCCTAATCTTATCACACCTTCATGGGTGAGATTTTCAAATAAAACCAATCATTAACTTCAAATTCTAGATCCCTTCTTCTCACATCTGCATAAGACTTTTGTCTACTTTGAGCCGTTCTCAACCTCTCTCTAATAAGCCAAACTTTCTCAATGGCTTCATAAACTAGCTCAGGACCTATCAAAGCAACTTCACCGATCTCAAACCAACAAACCGGAGACCTACATCTCCTACCATACAAGGCTTCAAAGGGAGCCATGCCGATACTTGAGTGATAACTATTATTGTAGGCAAACTTTATTAATGGTAAGTGGTGATCCCAATTGCCCTTGAAATCTATAACAATGCCCTTAACATATCTTCCAATGTTTGGATGGTAAGCTCTGCTAGCCTATTGGTTTAGGGAGGAAAAGCCATGCTAAGCTTAACCTTAGTACCTAGCCCTTTTTGGAATGACTTCCAAAAGTGATATGTAAATTGAGTACCTTGATCGGAAATAATAGATAGAGTAACTCCATGCAATTTTACTATTTCCCTTATATACAACTTAGCATATTCTTACGCCGACTAAGAAACCTTGACGGGAATAAAGTGGGCTGATTTTGTCATCTGATCTATAATGACCCAAATAGAATCATGTTGCCTTCGGGTGCGAGGCAAACCCACAATAAAGTCCATATTCACATCTTCCCACTTCCAAGTGGGAATACTTATATCTTGGGACAAGCCTCTCGGCCTTTGATGCTCAACCTTAACTTGTGGACAATTAGGACATTTGGCTACAAATGCCGCAATATCTTTCTTCATACCATTCCACCAATAGACTTCCCGTATATTATGGTACATCTTGGTGGCTCCCGAATGAATAGAATACCGAGAACTATGAGCTTCCTCTAAAATTTATTCCCTCAAACCATCAACATCCGAAACACATAACCGACCTTGGTACCTAAGCTCCCCATCTCCCCCTTGGGAAAAAGCCTCAACGGACTTCTTGAGTACTTTCAACTCAACTAATATAGGATCAAGATCTTTCTTAGATTTCACATCCATCACAAAGGACGATTCGGAACCATAACGAACCATGACACCACCTTTAGTGGAATCCACTAGTTAAACACCTAGCCGAGCCAACCCATGCACATCACGAACCAATTCTTTCTTTTCATCCTCTACATGAGTCACACTACCCATATTCAATCTACTAAGTACATCCGCTACAACATTAGCTTTGTCGGGGTGGTAAAGGACACTCATGTCGTAATCCTTCAATAATTCTAACCACCTTCATTGTCGAAGATTCAATTCCTTTTGAATAAACACATATTGAAGACTCTTGTGATCGGAGAAGACATCCACATGGACCCCATACAAATAATGCCTCCATATTTTAAAGGCAAACAGAACTGCCGCTAATTCAAGGTCATGGGTTGGATAATTCCTCTCATGGACTTTAAGCTGTCTTGAAGCGTAGGCAATTACTTCACCGATTTGCATGAGCACACATCCCAACCCCACTCTAGTGGCGTCACAATATACCATAAAACCATATGTACTTTCTGGTAAGGTAAACACCGGAGAAGAAGTAAGTCTATATTTCAACTCTTGGAAACTTGTCTCACAAGCTTCCGACCACACAAACTTAGCCTTCTTTTGAGTCACAGCCATCAACAGAGAAGCAATGGAGGAAAACCCCTCAACAAACCTCCTATAGTAATCGGCCAAACCCAAAAAACTTCTAATGTCTTAGGGAGTTAGAGGTCTAGGGTAGCTCTTGACCGCATCCATCTTCTTAGGATCTACCTCAATACCCTTACTTGACACAATATGACCAAGGAAAGATACAGACCTTAACCAAAATTCACACTTACTAAACTTTGCAAAAAGTTGTTGGTCCTTAAGACCTTGCAACATAGTTCTCAAATGGTCCATATGTTCATTCTCACTCCTTGAATAAATCAAGATATCATCGATAAACACAATCACAAACATATCAAGGTATTGTCTAAACACCCTATTCATCAAATCCATAAACGCCGCCGGAGTATTAGTCAACCCAAATGACACAAACTCATAAATACCATATCGGGTTCTAAAGGTCATCTTTGGAATATCAAACCCTCTCACCCTCAATTGGTGATAATCCGAACAAAGATCAATCTTAGAGAAATAGCTAGCCCCTTGAAGTTGGTCAAACAAGTCATCTATCCTTGGGAGAGGATACTTATTCTTGATGGTCACTTTATTCAATTGACGATAATCGATGCACATTCTAAGAGACCCATCCTTATTTCTAACAAACAACACGGGACAACCCCATGGAGAGATACTCGGTCGGATGAAACCCTTATCTAGCAACTCCTTTAGTTGCTTCTTCAACTCTTCTAACTCCGTCGGAGCCATTCTATAAGGAGGAATTGAGATAGGTTGCGTATTCGGTAGAAGGTCAATTCAAAAATCTATTTCCCGCTCTGGAGGAATACCAGGCAAATCATTGGGGAAAAATTCTAGGAACTCATTAACTACCGGAACCGACTCTAGAGAAGGGGTTTCAGATTCAACATCCCTCACCCTAACAAGATGGTAAATACACCCTTTGGAGATCATCTTCCTAGATTTAAGACGAGACAATTTGACCTCTAGGCATATAATTTCCTCATTTCCATTTTAAGATAGGCTCATTTTGAAATTGGAATCTAACCACCCGAGTCCTACAATCAATAGAGGCATAACATGCATGCAACCAATCCATAACCAAAACCACATCAAAGTCTAGCATGTCTAACTCTACCAAATCCACCAAAGTAATTCTATGGGACAACTTCTATAAACCCTCCTAGCCACTACAGAATCACCAACTGGGGTAAAGACCGAAAAAGGTTCTAATAAGACTTTGGGGAGCATATCAAACTTCATGGCCACATAAGGTGTCACAAAGGACACAGTAGAACCGGGATCTAACAAGGCATACACATCAATAAGAAAGACTTTTAACATACCGGTCACCACATCCGGGGAGCTCTCTTGGTCACCTCGGGATTGAAGAGCATAAAATCGGTTGGGGTATTCGAGTTTGAACCGCTTGGAGGAAATTGTTTATCTTCTCTTCCCTTAACCTTGAGCATCAGACAATCTCTCATCTTGTGGCCAATCTTCCCAAAACTAAAACACCCATCGGTGCCAACTAGGCATTTACTATCATGCTTTCTTCCACACTTTGCACAATTAGGGCTAGCCATATAAGAACCACCACTATTACCTCCTTGAGGTTTGGGGTTGGAAACCCTATCCTTGTTAACCCTTGGAGAACTAGAGGAGCCTTGGTTGGAAAACCTTTGCCTAAACCTTGGTCGACCTTGTCCATCGGACCTAGCATTGGAGAAATTCCCATCACCGATTCTAGCTCTTTTCACTTCCCTATTATTTTCCTTGAGTTTTGACTCCTCAATTTGTTGAGTGTACACCATAAGCCTTGAGATATCCATGTCATGATGGAGTATTGCCGTACGACATTCTTTTTCAACCAAGTCAGACTCACTAATCAAAAACCTACTCATTTTATCCCTCTAATTTTCCACCATAGTCGGAGCATACTTGGACAATTGAGTGAATTTTAGGGCATACTCTTTCACACTCATACTTCCTTGACGAAGGGTAATGAACTCTTCCACCTTAGCTTCTTTCAACTCTCGGGGAAAGAATCTATCAAGAAATGCCGGTTTGAACAATTCCCATCCTACCGGGCCCACTCCTACGGGTCTTTCACCCTTCCACTAATTAGACCATACTTAAGGAACATCTTTTAGTTGGTAGGCGGCTAACTCCACCTTCTCTTCCGAAGACACCCCCATAATAGCAAGAAATTTATAAACCTCATCGATAAACCTTTGGGGATCCTCTTCCACTTTGGGCTATAAAATTTGGGAGGGTTCATTCTAGAAAAATCTCTAACCCTTGAAGCAACCGAATTCACATTAGGATTCACCAGAGCTACAACTTCTCTATTGACTTGAGCCGTCACGACTTGAGCCAACATTTGGATAGTGGACCTAAACTCCACATGGGTTACATTCTCAACTAAAGGATCAACCGGAGCTTTATTAGCTTGAGGAGGAGCTCCTTGATTAACATGCTCATCTTCCATCCTTCTAGCGTAAGCCCTTCGTGTATTCATATCCTAAAGACACAAAAGAAGGATTAAGAGAGGGACTTTATAGAGTTAAACTCTAATGCCTGACTTAAGAGTAATGAAAGAAGTGAAATTTCCTAAACATCTTATAGCCTCTCATTCATAAATGTGGCGCGCTTCAGACTTATGAACAAGACTCTACTAGACGTGGCTTATGAGACATCATCCTAGAATCATTCTAAACCTTGTGCTCTGATCGCCAAGTTTTTCACGACCCAGGGGTACCCCCTAGATGTAACAAGGCATATAGGGATATCATAACATAAGCATAGAACAATAAAGAGTAAAAACTCATTTCAAGTCAAAATTTTCTTAAAGGAAAGCGGAAGTCTATAGTTGTCTCAACATAGCCATCTATTACAATACTTGAATCAAATAGGGATATAACCCATACAACATAATCTGAAAAGGGAATACAAGAAAGGAACTACAAAGATAACATCTGTCCTCGAATCATGAGGACTCACCAATAAGATATGAGAATAAGAAAATCCAAGCTTTAGCTACAATGATGACCACCTTGAGAATCGAACACTTGGGGAAAATGTAGGAAAAACATAGGTTAGTACAAAAAATACACCAAGTATGATAGCCATGCATAAAAATATTGATAACATGCTAAAAAGGACATTTTAGTTGAATGCATGCAATTTACTAAGTTAAATCATCATTTTGAAGATAGTGGAAAAACATAAGTCATAAGCATAATCAACTCATAAATCATCATATCATAAATACCCTAAAAGCATACTTATGCAATGCATGGATAAGATCCCATAATCTCACCCATACTAAGTAAAGCTTCTTAGGTAGCTATAGTTCATAATTCATATTCATGTTCATACTATTGTCATAATGGGAAATAAGCCTTAACCGACATAGACCATGTGAGCTTACCATGGAATCCGGTGTCTACCCCACACCGAAAAGGGGTTGTCCTACTTGCCTAAGGTAGAACCATACTCTTATCTTAGGTGAATCCACTAGCTAAATACCTATGAGGGCACATAGTTTATGGGATAAGGAGATTGCTACTAGAAACCTGGACTCAATTAAGGTAGAAGGTTTCCATCTCATGAGATACATACTTTGGGAACCCACACTTAACTAAGGTAGAAGGAAACCATTTGGAAAGACGGACTCAACTAATGTAAAAGCTTTCATTGGCAAGTCGGACTCAACTAGTGTAAAAGCTTCCATATCATATTCATATCCACTTGGTGCTAAGCATTAATTCCCATGTATTACATAATAAGTCTTGACTTAAGTTCATATTCATGGAAGAATGTCTTGACACTCAATCCAACATAATTTATACTATAGCTCATAGATTCAATAAGTGAGAATAGACTTTCAACCTTAGAATCATCATATTGTGAGAAAACCTTTCAACCTTAGAATCATCATATTGTGAGAAAACCTTTCACATCATATTATATTTATACATAGGTGTGTATATGAGGATAACCTTTCAACAACACAACAACTAGATCATAATCATAATCACTTTACTCTCAAAGTGTTCATAAAGCATATACATAAATCTCATAATCGTGCATAATTCACATACTTTGCCCTTCAAGGATCAAATATCATATTCCATCATCACATCTAGAATAATTACATTAGACATGGATAATAACATAATTCAAGTTGTTCAATTACTACATGCATAATTCTATAATATTCTACTTGCATCAATCAATACCCACACTTTGAGATCCAAATTGGGGAAATAGGGAAATTCATGGATTCTTGGGGGAATTCAACATAAAGCCATATAAAATTATCAATTTATCCATAATAAAACATAATTCAATCATTAAATATGAATTTGAAAGGAATCCATGAGATTGAATTCAAACTCTAACTTTTGGGATTTCTAACTTTGAAATTGGGGTTTTTAAAGGGGCTCCATGGATGAAGAGCAACCATACCTTAGCAATCAAATCCAATGAATTTGAGAAGAAAACCTTGCTCCTTGAACGCTAGCTCCAACTTCCTTCTTCTTCTTCCTTTAAGTTCTAGAGAGAGAATATTTGGGGAAAAGTTGGTTTTGATTTGGGATTTTGGAATTATGAAAAATATGACTAAACTTAACTGCCAAAAAGTAGTTCTAGGCCTCACCCAAGACCCACCACTGACGGTCCGTGGGTGGACCCACCAAGCGTGCTGGTCCTCCGTGGGTGGGTGTCTGTGGCACTATTTTTGGGACCTTGACCCACGACCCCTCACCCACAAGGCATGGGTGGACCTATGGGGCGTGGGTCCCCTTCGTGGGTCACTATTTTGGGCAGCCTTCTTAAGGTCCTCCCCAAGGACCCATGGTTGGTCCTTGGGGAGTTGTACCTTGACGTTCTAACCCAAAACCCTTGATTTTAAGTACCGGGAGTTATTCACAACTCTAACTCTCACGTCAATCTCTAGTTTAGCCTACTAGTTTCCGGGGTGTTACAGTAGTAACATCTAACACCCAGCTCAAACACTCGATATGCAAAGTGACAGAACATTTCAATCTAAAAGTAAATACCAAGAAAAGGATTAGTTCATTAATTTGGAATTTCTCCACACTCAAAGAGATGTGGGTATCTCTTCTTCATATCCTTCTTAGCCTCCCAAGTAGCTTCCTCAACAAACTGATTCCTCCATAAGAGTGATGCTACCTCCTTGGTTCTCAACTTGGCAACCTGACGATCTATAATCTGGACGGGAATCTCCTCCTAAGATAGGCTATACTTAATACCAATATCTTCAGTCGGTATCATAAGTTAAGGATCTTCCATACACTTCTTCAACATTGAAATGTGGAATACTGGATTGACTGCTACTAACTCTGACGGTAGCTCCAACTCATAGGCTACATTGTAAATCCTCTTGAATATTCTGTAAGTACCAATATATCGGGGACTGAGTTTCCCCTTCTTACCAAATCTCATAACACCCTTCATGGGTGACACCTTCAAGTAAACCAAATTGTCTACTTCAAACTCTAAGTCTCTTCTCCTAAGATCTGTATAGGATTTCTGTCGACTCTGCGCTGTTTTCAACCTTTCTTGAATAGTCTTCACTTTCTCCATAGCTTGATGAACCAAGTTTGGTCCTATCAACCTAGCTTCACCAACCTCAAACCATCCAATAGGAGATCTACATCTTCTCCCATAAAGAGCCTCATAAGGATCCATTTGGATGCTAGAGTGATAACTATTGTTGTAAGCAAACTTAATAAGAGGTAAGTGATCATCCCAATTAACCTTGAAATCAATCACACATGCCCTCAACATATCCTCTAACTTATGAATTGTGCACTCTGCTTGACCATCGGTATGTGGATGAAAAGTAGTACTAAGGTTCACCTTAGAATCCAAACCTTTCTGGAAAGATTTCCAAAATTGTGCGGTGAATTGCGTACCTCTATCTAAAATGATGGACACCGGAACTCAATGAATTCTGACTACCTCTTGAATATATAACTTAGCATAATATTCTGCTGCATTGGTAGTCTTTACCAGTAAGAAATAGGTTGATTTAGTCATTTGATCTACAATCACCCAAATCAAATTGTTCTGCCTGTGAGACCATGGTAAACCAGTAATTAAATCTATATTTATCATCTCCCACTTCCATTCCAGATGTTCTATATTCTGAGCCATACCACCGGGCCTCTGGTGCTCTACCTTGACTCGTTGACAATTTGGGCACTTAGCAATGAACTATGCAATACACCTATTTATACTACTCCACCAATAGACTTTTCTCAAGTCATGATACATCTTTGTGGAACCCAGATAGATAGAATATCTGGAGCTATGGGCTTTCTCCATGATCCTCTCTTGGAGTTCATCCACCTTTGGTACACACAACTTACCTTGATACCTCAATACACCATCTACCCGTTGTTCAAAAGCCATCACTTTTTGCTTATGAACATTTGCCTTTAATTAAAATAGAATAGGGTCTTGATCTTGTTTCTCTTTTACTTCAGTTACTAATGATGATTCCGCCCAACTAATCAACACCACTCCTCCTTCATTGGAATCCATTAACGGGACTCTGAATCATGCAAACATGTGCACATTTTTGGCTAATTCTTTCTTGCCGTTCTCAACATGGGCGATACTATCAATAGACAACTTGCTCAAAGCATTAGCAACCACATTACCCTTACCTAGGTGATAGATAATACTCATATCATAATCTTTGAGTAACTCCAACCACCTCATATGTCTAAGATTAAGCTCTTTCTGACTAACTACATATTGAAGACTTTTGTGATAGGTGAACACATCAACATGAACACTATAGAGATAATGACGCCATATTTTCAAAGCAAACACTACAACAACCAACTGTAGATCATGGGTTGGGTAATTCCTCTCGTGAATCTTAAGCTGTTTGGAGGCATAAGCTATAACATTCCCATTTTGCATAAATAAAAAACCCAGTGCCACTCTGGACGTATCACAATATGCCATGCAATCTTGCTTACCTTTTGGTCTGGTCAACACTGGGTAGTAGTCACCTAGTTTTCAATTCCTAAAAGCTCTTCTAACAAGCTTCAGACCATTGAAACTTAACTGTTTTCTTCTGAGTCAACTTAGTACACGGGGATGAAATAGATGAGAATCCCTCGACAAACCTTCTATAGTAACCAGCCAATCCTAAAAAACTCCTAATACCAATTGGAGATGTGGGTCTAGGCTAGTTCTGCACTGCCTCTATCTTTTGAGTGTCAACTTAAATCTCATCACCAGAAATAATGTGACCTAAGAATACCCAAACTCAAGCCAAAATTCACACTTAGAGAATTTAGCATACAACACTCTATCCTTGATAGTTTGAAGAACTACTCTAAGATGACTAGCATGATCTTCCTCATTCCTCAAATAGATTAGAATGTCATCAATGAAGATGATAACAAACATATCTAGATAAGGCTTAAACACTCTTTTCATAAGATCCATAAATGTTGTAGGAGCATTAGTCAAACCAAAAGACATGACTAGAAATTCATATTGACAATAGCAAGTCCTTAAAGCTGTCTTTGAAATGTCACATTCTCTTACTCTCAACTGATGATAGCCTGATCTGAGGTCTATCTTAGAAAAACAAGTGGCACCTTAAAGCTGATCGAAAAGATAATCAATCCTTGGAAGTGGATACTTATTCTTAATAGTAACCTTATTCAACTGATGGTAATCTATACACATTCTAAGAGAAACATCTCTTTTCTTCACAAATAAGACCGGAGCGCCCCAAGGTGAGACACCTGGTCGAATGTAACCTTTCTTAATAAGGTTTTTCAATAGTTCTTTTAACTCTTTAACTCTGCTGGAGCAATTCTATATGGAGGAATATAGATAGAACGAGTGTCAAGAAGAATATCTATACCAAAGTCTATTTCTCTCTCAGGAGGGACTCCGGGAAGATCATCGGGAAAGACCTCTAGAAACTCACTCACAACTGGAACTGTCTAAATAGGTGGTGTTTCAACCCTAGAGTTATTAACTCGGACTAAGTGATAGATGCACCCCTTGGAAACTAACTTTCTCGCCTTAAGGTACGGAATGAAATGACCCTTAGGAACTGCTGAACTACTCCTCCACTCTATAACTGGCTCATTAGGAAACTGGAACTTAACTACTTGAGTTCTATAATCAACTGAGGCATAACAGGCATGAAGCCAGTCTATACCTAGAATAACATCAAAATCTACCATGTCTAACTCAACTAAGTCATCCACGGTGTCCTTGTGATTGACGGAAATAGTACAACCATGATAAACTCTCTCAGCTAGTATAGACTTACTAACATGTGTAGAACCTCTGAAGGGCTCAAGAAGTTGCTCAGGAAAAATATCAAAATTCATAGCAATATAAGGAGTCACAAAAAATAGACTTGCTCCGGGATGAAACAAAACATATACATCAAGAATAAAGACTTTGATCATACTAGCGACAACATCTGGCGAATTCTCTTGCTCTTGGTGACTAGTGATAGCATACAGCGGTTTGCTCCTCTGCCTGTCCCTGAAATAGCTCCTCTAGGTGCAGCTCTATCTGGCGGAGCCACTAAAGAAGATTGGGCTCTATTGCTCCCATTTCCACTACCTTGCTTGTTCTTAGGGCACGCTCTCATTAAGTGACCATTCTAACCACAGTTGAAGCAACCAATAGAGCCATCACGACATACTCCTGAGTGGTTCCTACCACACTTAGCACATGCATGAGTCTCATTACCCCCTTGTGCTAGTTGGTCTAGCTCTGAAGTTCTGTGAATTTTGATTCTTGAAATCACCTTTATTCCTTGGTGAAGGTGCACTAGCAGACGACGGAGAAGGTCCATTAGGATTGTGTTGAAAAGAAGACCGGTTTGGTCTATCTTCCTCAACTTGTTGCACATCGATCATCAACCTTGCTATGTCCATGTCCCCTATCAACATCACATCCTTAACTTCTTTGCTTGACAGACGAGACTATCCAGAAACAAACATCATGTTCCTCTTGTCAGCAACTATCTCCGGAACATAACGGAAAGTTGGGTAAACCTGAGGCTGAACTCATGCACACTAATGGATTCCAACTTAAGACTAAGGAATTCCCTTACCTTGGCCTCTCTTAGCTAACTGGGAAAGAAACGCCCCAAGAAGGCTTCCTCAAATACAACCCAGCTCACAATTGGTGCATTCTCAACACTACTCTTCTTCCATTGGTCGTACCATACTCTAGTAACACCCTTCAGTTGGTATGAAGCTAGTTCCACTCGCTCAACATTATCAACATACATTACCTCAAACACTTTTTGAAATTCCTCCACAAAGTTTTCCAGATCTTCAGTGACACTTGAACAAGTGAAATCTGGAGGATTCATCCTTAAGAACTCATGGATCCTGGACGTATTAGCCACATCCTCTCGATTCCCTCATTGTTGCCTAGCTTGGTTGGTCAGAACTTGGCTCGACATCTGGATAACATCCTATAACTCTGCATTAGTGACCTCTCCTTAGGGTTGCACTTTTGGTGCATTGGGTATCCCTTGATCCTCAACATTCTTCCTAGCAGGATGACCTCAAATAACTCTTTGTGGAGGCATGATCTGAAAGATACGCACAAGAACGAACCAGAAGGAAACTTTATAGAATTAAACTCTATTGCACAAAAAGAGTATGATAAAAGTGAGATAGTTTTAAATGTTGCAGCCTCCTAATTATAGATGTGGTGTGCTTCACATCGATAACTAAGACTCTACAGACACGATTTCATAGACACCCTAGAACTCTTGAAGTCTGGACTCTAACACCAAGTTTGTCACGCCCTGAGCCTACACCCCAGATGTGGCCGGTAGTCGAGAACCATTGCTAGCCCCAAGTGAACCCTTTGCCTGGCTCAACTCTTAGTGGGAGACTTAATCATAAATAAGATGAACTTAAAAGACAAACTTAACTTAATTGTCTCAAAAGCCAATTTATAATATTTAGAAATAAACATTCAAACTGGCCTCCAGGGGAACTCAAGTCTATAGCATAACAACTGAAATGAAAAAGACTCATGAACTAACGTGAGATGGATGTCGAGACAAGACCCATGACATCCAAATAACAAAATGAAATGACTGAAAGTAAACAAGGGATCCTCTGGAAGCAAGGAGGCTCACCAACAACTCTGGAACTCAATTGGATCAATGAAGCATTGGATGCTGATCCTGGTTACCTGTATCTGCATCATAAAAGATGTAGGCCAAATGGCGTCAGTACATAAAATGTACGAGCATGTGAGGGGAATTCTAAAACATGACATAAGTATGAAGTGGGACTGAACAAGCACTTACCTCGTTTCAACTCAACTCAACTCATTTCAATATAAAGCAGTGATAAAGATGCAATATAAATAAAAACTTTTAAAACAATAGATAGCAACTCAATGTATTAAAAAATACAATAATAACTCAGTTTGTATGCAAAAATATAACTCTGTTTGGGAGATTCTCTAATCAACAACCATCACTATGAGCTATGCAATGATACACCATCTATCCCACATTACCAGAACTATCCTACAGTTTGCCTGGGTATAGAACCTACTAACTATGTGGATCCACTAGTCCGTGCTAAAAAGCAATAAGAAATCATCTAAAAAGTATGACCCTTTCTACCCACGTTGGCTACATGGCTTACAGGGGTTGTGAGTTGTTAGAACTTTCCCCCCATATCGGTACTCAATACTACTCCCAAAATATAATTTAGCTCATTACATTTTAAAAAAATACATTTCCTCTTCCTCAACTTTGAGATTATTACTCAAAAGGTTTTTCTCTTAAAAGAGATGGTATTGAAAACTGCCCATGAACTTTTTTGGAAATTGGTGTTTCCTCTTTTCTTAAATGTAAGAATATTTCTCTTGGGAATACTTAGTTTCTATATATCATTTTAAAGAAAATGAACTCAGCTGTACTCTTTCTCATACTCAATGCTCAAGTTTTTAAAAAAAAGTTTAAAAACAATTTGTAAAAGAATTTTGAAATGACTCGAAGAACTTTGAAGACGTGACTCTTAGCTTTACCTTGGATTTGAATTATGAATTCAAGGTTATGATTCATGTTGTGAATGATTTCTAAATATTTAGAAGTAGTTTAGAGTAGTTAGAATCAATAGGGAGTGAAGGTACAATTTAAGAGAACTTAGACGTTCTAAACGATGGGAAAAGGGTGGGGCAGATGACCCAAGCCCACTGCTGGTGCGGTGCACCTGCCCCTAAATTCAGAGACCCATTTCTAGTGCATTACTGGCGCATCTATGGCACTTCGCACCACCATTCCCCCAAGACAATTTCGATAAATATTTCTACTCGTTTTCTGACCTTAATTCGACTAGAATCGAATGGTTTCTTTCCCAATCGCTTAGAATTGAATACTCAACGTAGGTACATGATAATCTACTCAAAACAACCCTCAAAACGCTAACAATTATCTCAAGAACTCATCAAAACCCCAACAATCAAGATTCTGAAATGTATTGCTAGAAAAGTCAACAAGAACTCAAATCCTTCGACTTTAAGAATCAATTTGCGCTGAAAATAATATGATTGGTGTGTCGGTAAACGAACCCAACACTATCAAAAACACATACCTTTTAGAGATCAAACCCTTGGCGGAATCCACAACAAAGCTCAAGAATCTTGACGAATGCCTTGAACTTTTCTCCTTTTCTCCTCTTCTTGAACTCCTCTCAAAACCCTAAGCGTATTTTGATTTATGAAAACTGACCCAAATCACATTTGACTCCAAAATATTACTAAATATCGAATTAATATGGTTGGGAAAGGAAAAGACCAAAATACCCTCATATTTTTGAGAAACTTTCCTTTACTGGGCAGCCCGCCTTCAAACGGGCATATCCCTCTCATACGGGCTCAAAAATTAGCAAACTAGGTGGCGTTAGAAATAGGATTCCAAGACCTTTCATTTGATATCTTATGGTCCACCTAACTCATCATATACTGAAAGTTATGGTCGTTTGAAGTTGACCCAAAACTTATAACTCACAACTTAAGCCTAACTTGCAAAATTTCAGATTTTTCTATTTCTAACTTAGTTCTTTCTAATTTTAGCTCTTTCTAAGGCGGGATGTCACAAAGTCTTAGTAATAATAGTTAGCCTTGGATATAACAGAAGATAGAGTACTCAGATTCAAAGATCTGTCATGGCTTTCAAATATTGCAGGGCTTAGACAATATATTATGGAAAGGACTCACTATTCTCATTGCTCTATTCATATAGGATCCACAAAACTGTATCATGATATTAAGGAGTTTTATTGGTGTCATGGATGAAGAGGAATATATCTAAGTTCATGGCATAGTGCCCACAAAGTAACAAGGAAGAGTTAGACAATTAGAAGCCTAGTGGGCTGACACGAGAAATAGCTATTCCATTGTAGAAATGAAAGGCAATAAATATGGATTTTGTCATAGAGTTTCCTTGTGCAATGATAACTTTATTCTTTTTGGATGATTATTGCTAGGTTGGTAAAATTAGCCCATTTCGTGCAAGTTAGGGCCACGTTCATAGTTGAGGGTTATGGTATGTTGTACCATAGCGAAATAGTAAAAAATTATGGTGTTCTCATATAGGTTATTTCATATATATGGGCACATTTTACTACACATTTTTGTAGATTTTTCCAGAAAGGCTTGAGGACTCAGGTTAAGCTTTGTTCAACTTTTCACCCTATGACTAATTGCTAAAAAAATGCACAATCAAGGCACTCGAAGTTATCTTATGGAGTTTTCTTATAACATCATCTATCTTTAAGACATTTGTATTGCGCCATCTGACGCTTTCTGTTGGTAGAAATGTTGATCCCTTAGTGTAACAATCAGTTTACGTCGTTATAGAGAAGTCAATGGGAAAAAATTTAGGACTGGAAAACTTTTTGGTAGTTTGGATGAAATCAAAGTTAGTGAGGTCTAGGGAAATTTTTTAACAAATGAGAGGTCTAGTTATGAATTTGACCACATGAGTACATAGCTAAGACATTAAGGAAACCGTATGACTTTATAGAACTGAATTCGGGCGAGTAGAACTCCTGGAATCGATCTTAGCTTGAACGAGTATTTTCTGAGTGTCATGGGATTAATGTGTGTTGTGAAATAGGGGTTTTGAATTCTTAAATTAGCTCTTTGTTTCCGTGCAAGCCGCTATGCCGAGATTTGTGCCGCCAGAGAGGGGCCATTGTAGCGGTGTGCGGACTGCTGTGGCGGGACAAACGCGTCTTAAAGTCGAAAATAAACCACAAAAACATTTTATTGTGCAATTTTCTAACTTGAGAGCTAAGGAACGAACCCAGGAGTTTTCTTGACAGTTTTCCACCATTCTTGAGGCTAAAGGTAAGGCTTTCACTCCCCGAATCCATTTTATGATCCGTATAACCTAGTTTCTTAGGTAATTATCGATGGAAGAGGGTTTTAATCTGAGAACTATGATGGAAAATTCCCTAATCTGGGTATGGGAAGTCAAGGGTTTGGCCTAGGATTGATAATGTTGATTATAATCTAGGTAATTAGGCTTCGTTTATTAATCCTTGCATTATATCGATTGTTTGTAGACCAAGAACAAGCGAAAAGAATCCGAAAGGGGAAAAATTAAGTTTCTTAGGGGATTCAAGCTTTATTCGAGGTAGGTGATGGTTGTGATTTCATATTGTATGATATATGTTTGTACTTGCTACATTGTATTGTATGGATGTAAGCGAATGTTGCATTGTTGATCAGACTAATTGTACATGAGTATGAACGAATAAATATATGCCATGAATCACCTTTTGATTGTATGATTTTTGAGAATGTACATTGTGATTGTGATTGTGGTATGTTGATTGGATCGAATGCCACGTATCGACATACTAACTGGGATCAGTTGCCACGTACCGACATAAACTTGGAATGGGTGTCACGATCCGACACACTAACTTGGAACGAGTGTCACAATCTGGCACACTAACTGTTTGAGTATGGTTCCATGAGATGACCAATGAGTTGTTATAAATGCATATTGTTGAGAAAATAATAATCAATATTGTACATGTTCGGTATATACATGTTTATAATGTTGTTTTACTTACTATATTGCACTTAGTGGGACAGTCGCGTGATCCTACCAGTACACTGTAGTTGTGTACTAATACTGCACTTGCTCTTTCTTTGTTGAGTACAGGGAATCTTCAAGCGGCTATTGAAAGACCTCATTTAGAAGATCAGTGATCAATTTAATTCAAGGGTGAGCCAGTTCTTCCAAGCTGCCATGAGTTCTCTTTTTGCTCAGTCCATTTTATTCAGACTTAAATTAGTTCATTAGTTACCTTATGTTTAGTTGAGTTGTACTCATTCTCTTAAACTTGTTGGTTAGAGTTTTCGTATATTGACTTTCAGGTTCTAGGAGTTATTTTCGCATTAGTTTTGTTACTCGTTGTTAGATCTTTGGGAAGTTTATGGGAACTTCAGTTTTCTGCATTTAAAGAAGCATCTTTAAATTCTTAGTTTTGGGATTAGTTGGTTAGTAGTTATGGTTATCCCACCGGAGGGTTAGTGTGAGTGTCACTCATGACAGTTTCGGTCGTGACAAAGTTGGTATCAAAGCCCTAGTTTCATTGATCTCAATGTATCAAAACCACTCTAGTAGAGTCGTGGGGAACAGTACAGTGATGTTTGTAATTTTCTTCGAGAGGCTATAGGACTTTAGGAAATCACTCTATTTTCTCTTGACTCCTTTTGTGCTATAACTTGGGTCCAATTGGTATAGGGTGATTCAAATTGGTATCTAATCTCCTTCACTCTTCTGTCCGGAGATGGTTAACACTAGGTTCAATGGCGTCAGGCCTGTAGCTCCCGTCAATGCATAATCTGATGAGTCAGTAGCGAGAGGTCGCGGTCGAGGCAGGGGTATAGGAAGAGCTAGGGGTAGAGGCCGAGAAAGGGTAGCACCTACTAGGGGTGAAGCTTCGGTTAAGAATGATCCCTGAAATGAGAATCCTCGTGCGCTTCATGAAGAGACAGAGGAGAATGTAGAGGTAGAGAATGATGAGTACGTTGGACAAGAGGAAGAGGTACAGACTGAGACTATAGATGTTCCTCCCTTAGACCCAGTGTTAGCTCAACAAATTTTGTCATTTTTGAAAGGATTGGTTGGTCGTGGAGTCATCACCACGGTCAAGCAACTCAAGCTCCCGCCAATCCCCTTATTTCTATCATTGCTCCCAAGGTGGGTGGAACTAGAGGTAATGATGCTTTCTTCTATCCTTTGTTGGGTCCTATTATGACTGGTAATGAACATGAGATGTTGACTAAGTTTCTTAAGTTGAAGCTTCCTGTGTTTATTGGTTATCAGAGTGAGGATGTCTATAAGTTCATCTTAGATTGTTATGAGAGGCTTCATAAGTTGGGAATAGTCCATCAGCATGGAGTAGAATTTGTTACCTTTCAACTTCAGGGCGAGGCTAAGTAGTGGTGGAGAGCTTATGTGGAATGCATATCTTCAACTTTACCCCCACTCACTTCGACTCAGTTTCATGCTTTGTTCTTAGAAAAATATGTGCCCCGGACATTGAGAGATCGTAAGAAGGATGATTTTATGGCTTTGGAGCAAGGTGGTATGTCTATGGCTGCTTATGAGGCTATGTTCCATGCTTTTTCTAGATATGCTACGCAATTGGTGACTACTGAGGAGGAGAGGATCTGCCTATTTGTTAAGGGATTGAATTCTAAGTTACATGTATTGTTTGTGCACATGACTTCTGCAAGAAGGAGTTTTAATGAGGTAACCGATTTCGTGAAGAATGTGGAGGGGGTGAGGCGAGACGGTCAGGCTAACGCATTGGCTAAGAAAGTTAAGAACTCAGGAAACTTTTAGGGCTCCTACTTGAGAGGTTCAGGTAGGCCGACACTTTCAGCCCAGCCAATCCATTCTGCTATGCGTGCTTCTACAGGTAATTACTTGGGAACTCCACCTCAGAATTTGATTCAAGATAGCCAGGGAGCCGCACCTTTGGCGGGCAGTAGGCCATCTTTTGATTGCACTTCTTATAACTATGGAGAACTTGGGAATATGAGGAGAGATTGTCCCCACCCGCGCAGCAGCAGTCTAGAGTAGTGGTACCTGCGAGGAATGGTAATAATGGTCGAGGACGTCCACAAGGTGGGCGAGGAGGAAATTAGTGAGGTTATAGAGGTCGGGGAAATTGTAATACAACCACCCATGTCTATCGTGTTTGTCCTATCTTGTTTATGGGTTTTCAGACTTGGGCTAATTTGGTGATTTTTTATATGACTGACTTTGATATAATCTTACGCATGACTTTGGTTGTTCCCCTATTATGCTGTGTTAGATTGTACTACTAAGTTTGTGACTCTTGAGATCCCCGGTAGGGAAAAGTAAGAATGGGAAGGGGTGTACAAGCCTAAGCCAACTAAGATCATATCCTCCATTAGGGCAAGGAAACTGGTGGGGCAGGGTTGATTGTCTTATTTGGATCATATTCGGGATGTTGAGATTGAATCTTCCCTCTATTGATTCTATTCGTGTGGTGTCCGAACTTAGAGAAGTGTTTCCTACGAATTTGCCTGGTATGCCTCCGGATAGAGATATAGATTTCTGAATCGATTTAGATCCTGGTACTCGTCCCATTTCCATCCTTCCGTATCGCATGGTTCCGGCAGAATTAAGAGAGCTTAAGGCTCAAATCCAAGAGCTTTTTGATAAAGGATTCATTTCCCTAGTGCTTCCCTATGAGGTACCTCAATTTTGTTTGTTAAGAAAAAAAATGGTAGTGTGAGAATGTGTATAGACTATTGACAATTGAATAGGGTTACCATTCGAAATAACTATCCATTACCTCGGATAGATGATCTTTTTGACCAATTGCAAGGTGCATCTATTTTCTCTAAGATTGATTTAAGGTCTGGTTACCATCAGTTAAAGATTAGGCCTGAGGATATACCAAAATCGACATTTAGGACCCGCTACAGGCACTCTTAGTTCCTAGTTATGTCGTTCGGGTTGACTAATGTGCCGGCAGCTTTCATGAGTTGATTAACGGGGTGTTCAAACCCTTTCTTGATTCGTTTGTGATAGTTTTTATTGATGACATTTTGGTTTATTCGAGAAGTAAGGAAAAACAGGCCGACCATCTTCGTATTATTTTGGGTGTTCTTGGGAAACAAATGTTATTGATAAGTCCACAATTTGGACTCATTTAGGGGTATATTTTGATAGAATTAGTGTCCTCAAATGCATATTTTGTCTCAATATCTGATGAAAATCCTTAAGTTTCAGGTATTTAAAGTTTGAGGCAAAGAATGGACACTACTTGGCAAGAAGGAACAAGGTGGCTGAAAAGAATGAAGAAATGAAGGCCTGAAGATCGCTGAGCCTAGTTGGCGAGTCACCGATTGTCTTAAGCCCTGAAGAAAAAGGTCAAGTTGGCAATGAAATGGAGCAGTCGGCGTGTATCCGATCAGTTCCGCGAAGCAGTACCATATCGCCCAACGACTCAAAATGCGAAGAGGCTGAAGGCTAAAGCAGAGAGGCGATGAAATCGACCAGAAGGCGTATCTGCGATCCCAACTAACTGTGTCGAATGGTCCTCTGCAGCACAAATTTTTAAACACTGTAAATACTTGTTTAAATTTCTAGTGAAAAAAATATCACTTCTATTATTTGAACTTTTTACAGTTTTTGGAGAGTATAAGTTTTAGAGGGTTTTGGAGACTTTGTTCTAAGACCTTGAAGAATCAAAGGGTTTCAACTCTAAGAAATTGGACGTGGGTCTCGAGTATTCTTCACTCTTGACGTGTTTTAAGACTTAATTCTTCATACCCAGTTGATGAAAAATGATATTAAATTTTTATCTCTTTTACATATCCCCAATTCTTGGGGTGTGATTTTGTGAATATGGGTTAAATTATCTGTTGGGTCTTGCTTGTTGATGGTTTATTTGTTGTTTAAATGTGATTTCATTTAGTAGTTGTGTATGAACTTAATGGGATTGTAGCTGCAAATACGATTTCATCTTAGTGTTTTTGGCTTGCTCGTGAGAGAAGTCGTAAATCTAAGACTACTAAATTGATAGCCAGTGATATTGGGTCGACATGGGTTCAACTCGAGAGAGTGAACCGTAGTCCTTCTCCCACACATTCAGCTTGAGAGAGTGAATGGGCTAAGGCGGAGGTTGTGCTTAATGCGGCAACTTGGTGTTCGAGAGAAACCGAGTTGATTCAGGGTGAGTTGCTCGAGCAAGAATTTACCCCCACTATAGTCTAGCCTAATCACAAATGTTCAACAATTTACTATCAAAAACATGTACCCGATAGTCTAATTTATCCCATATTCCTATCACATCCCAAGAATCCCGTCTCCATATCTCGTTTCCTTATATTTTTTGCTATTTTTAGTTGTTAATTAATACAAACCCCATTGATAATTGACACTTGCGTCACCCCTTAGATTTAGTATATTTATATTCGATAATGTTTATAGCTATGACTAATTAGAACTAAATTTTATTTTTCTATTAATTCTTATAACCACTCGCTGTGGGAACGATCCCAACCATTGGTTGGGTTATATCACTACATGTGATCGTTTGGCACTTGAACCAAAATAGTATCAGTTGATTACGTCAAACATCAAATTGGCGCCGCTGCCGGGGAGTGGTGTTATTTGAGAATTTGTAGTTAAGTAAAATTTTTGTTCTTTTTAGTTGTATTTTACTAATTTTATTTTTTGTTTTGTTTTTCTTTGAGTTGTTGTTGTAGGCAGACACCTTGAGCATGGCTGAGGGAAATGGTGGCAAATTGGCTGAGAAGAATCAAGAAGTCGAGAGGGACTTCAAGTTAACCACACTGGTAACTCAGCTGAACGATTTGGCCAGCAAAATATCAGAGGTGGAAGACCAGTGCAAAATTCAGGGGAGGTACATACCCCCTCATGAGCGGAAAACGTTTAGAGACAAGGAGAAAAATCATGTCGAGGACATACTACAAATAATTCTTCAAAAGATCACCGAACAAGATCTAGTGTTGGAAAAGATGAAAAAGAATATTGAAGTGTTGAATCAGATGATTGGCTCTCATTCTAGATCTATCCCACTGATCAGGACACTCATGAGTTATGTAGTGCCTCCACTCCACTCAAATGAACTATATGGGGTTACCTAGTAACACTAGGGCCAACCCCAAAAATGGAGAGTGAGTAAGGACTTTCGTCATGCCATGATGTTACCTAAGGCACTGTTTGGGAGGCAACCCAAAACCCTTTATTGCTTTATTTTTGTTTTTAAAATAATGGTGTTTTGAATGTATAGGTTAATGTGTGGAGAGTGTGTGGAAGTTGTGTTTGGCGAACTAAAAGCTCCATTTAGCGAATCGTCGAACATGTCAGCAATCCCGATGTTGTTCCCCTTTGGACCCACAAGCAACTGAAGGTCCTGTAAAAGTCAGTGGGCTAAATGACCACTCGGTCGATCGCCGAATGGATCGGCGAGCTATACTAATGTCGCCAAATGGATGCGAACTAGACGGTTATATATGGCCAAAGGGTTTAGAATTTCAACTCTTCGCTTTCCCTCACTTTTAAACTTCACAAACTCGCACCAAGTTAGTATTTTCAAAATTCTTGCATTCCATAAGTATTTTGGTTGTTGATTTGTGCTCGGGGTTGGAAAACTTTTGCCTCCTAGCATCTCAAATTTATATTGTTCGGCATAAAAGGTTGGTAATCCCATGTTTATTTTTATCGCATTTTGTACTCATTCACAAATGATCTTATCTTACTGATGTGTGTTGGGCCTCTCTGATCTTAGTTATTTTGAATATGCCTATTTTTAAACCTGACAATCTTGCACGTATTGTTTTGATCGTCAATTGCCTGTAAATTTGTGTCTTTAATTGAGTAAAATCTTATGGGGTGTGCTTGCATTTTGGTTAGATTGGTAGGGTGAAGTCTGAGTATCCCGTATTTGTGCCAAATGACGTAAATTGCACATTGATAGAGTGGGTGACACCATTCTTAAGAGCAAAAGTCGTCAAATGGTCAAATTTGGCAAAACTAGGAAAAATCTAAATATCTCGGGGCAATGGGTGTTATGGGTCTGAGCTTAATTGTACTAGTGCATGCTTTGATTTTGTGTTCAAGGGTTACAGGGTTGAATTCGAGAGGATGGGTTGAAAATAGGCACGTTGGGCCGATTGGTGAGCTGGGTTGAGCTCGCCGAACCACTCGGTGGTTCCCCTAATGACCCCATCTCACCTTTAATTTCATGCTATATGTGTTGGGACAAACGCGACTTAAAGTCGGTAATAAACCCCAAAAAACATTTTATTCTGTAATTTTCAAACTTGAGAGCTAAGGAACCAACCTATGACTTTTCTTGACAATTTTCCACCATTCTTGAGGCTAATGGTAACGTTTTTGCTCGCCGAATCCATTTTTTGATCTGTAGAGCCTAGTTTCTTGGGTAATTATCGATGGGGGAGGGTTTTAATCTAAGAATTATGATGAAAAAAATCCCTAATCTGGGTAAGAGGGATCAAGGGTTTGGCCTAGGGTTTATAATGTTTATTATAATCCAGGTAATTAGGCTTCGTTTATTGATCCTTGTGTTATATCAATTGTTTGTCGACCAAGAACAAGCGGAAAGAATCCGAAAGGGGAAGAATCAAGTTTCTTAAGGGATTCAAGCTTTGTTCGAGGTAGGTGATGGTTGTGATTTCATATTGTCTGATATATGTTTGTTCCTGCTACATTGTATTGTATGAATGTATGTGAATTTTTCATTGTTGATCACAATAATCGTAAATAAGTATGAATGGATAACTATATGCCATGAATCACCTCTTAATGGTATGATTTTTGAGAATGTACATTGTGATTGTGATTGTGGTATGTTGATTTGATCGGATGCCACATACCGGCATACTAACTAGGATCGATTTCCATGTACCGGCATAAACTTGTAACGGGTGTCATGATCTGACACTGACTTGGAACGGGTGTCACGATTCGGCACACTAACAGTTTGAGTGTGGGTTCTATGAGAGGACCAATGACTTGTTATAAATGCACACTGTTGAGAAAGTGATAATTGATATTGTACATGTTCAGTATTTACATGTTTATAATGTTGTTTTACTTACTATATTGCACTTAGTGGGATAGCGGCGTGATCCTACCAGTACACTGTGGTTGTGCAATGATACTAGACTTGCTCTTCCTTTGTTGAGTACAGGGCATTTTCAAGCGGCTACTGACAGATCTCATTAAGAAGATCATTGATCAATCGAATTCAAGGGTGAGCTAGTTCTTCCAGGTTGCCATGAGTTCTCTTTTTGCTCAGTCCATTTTATTCGGACTTAGATTAGTTCATTAGTTACCTTATGTTTAATTGAGTTGTACCCATTCTCTTAGACTTGTTGGTTAGAGATTTGGTACATCGACTTTTAGGTTCTAGGTGTTATTTCTATATTGGTTTTGTTACTCGTTGTTAGATCTTTTGGAAGTTTACAGGAACTTCAGTTTTCTGCATTTAAACCTGCTTTCGTATCTTTAAATGCTTAGTTTTGAGATTAGTTGGTTAGTAGTTATGGTTCTCCTATCGGAGGGTTAGTATGGGTGCCACTCACAACAATTTGGGTCGTGACACTTATTGATTGGTTTAAGGTCAGAGAGCCAAGTTTTTTTAGGACTTGACATAGTGCAATAGGTCTAAAAAAGGTTATGTTGATGTGAAAGTGATCGTTGAAACATAGACCCGCAAGAGATAATATACTAATGTTAGGTGATGTGAAATAGAGTCCAACACTGTGAGCCGAGTGTTTTGCTTACTTCAAAGCTATGTCCTTGTAGAAATATTCCATAAGTCGTCACAAAGGCGATGATTTTATGTCCAGACCTGACTTCGGAAGCAAGGACATCGATATCATTTGTATGCAACTGTTTCTCCCAAAGTGGGGAACATTATCAACATTCCGGTGTAGGAGGGACAAATAGTGGCATGTGTACTTGATGATGTCCCATTGTCTGTTGTAGGAGGCACATATAGGCCATTTGATCGTTAATGAGTTTCAGGAATTCAAAGGGCATGACAACCTATGTCTGTTGTTCCCTCTATAATTATAGATCTTTGAAAATAGGCGGAGGTAGAGGTTCTTTTGGGTCAAACTTTAAGGGAGCCCAAAAATCAAAATTTCCCCCTTAAAATGAAGGGTGAGGGCACGATGGTAAAAATCAAGAAGATGAAGGTTGACTCCAGCATGTCTGTGCATATGGAGGATGATTTTCCTACACCTCTGGTTGTGGAATCCTTTAAGTCATTGGCATGTGAGTGGTGGATCATCAAAGAGATAGTGGCGAGACTGCCTCAAGGGCCGGGTGAGTCATCTTTTGAGCCGGTATCCTATTTGCCCCTAAAGTGAGTTTGATGCTTACTTGATCGATCAAAGGTAGCAGAAAGCTCAACTTGAAAATTTGGAGAAGTCCTACACTGATTTTGCTAAGTCACATGTTGTTAAGCATCTCACATGGTAAGATGAAGAAGCGGGAGAAGAGTAGAGACAAATTCTCTACTCGGATGTGGAAAGGGGTAAAAGGCCTGGGGAATGATTTGAAGGCGAATTACCCACTCCCGACTTCTAAGCCGTAGCAAGATGGAGATGAGCCCACTATATAGAGAGATTATGGTGGAGATAAGGATACCGAGGTCACTAATATCGATGGAGAGTATTGAGGCAGCCCAGGAAGCCCTTTGTATCCTCTTTTTGAGTTTTATAGTTGTGGTGTGAGGACATAACATCATTTTTAGTTTGTGGTGCTCTCCGTTGGGTTGTTTACGGCGAGGACACAATATTATTATCATCATATCATCATCCATCATCATCATCATCATCATCATCATCATTATTATTATTATTATTATTATTATAGTAATTATAAAATTTGTATATATTTTGATTCAAATTCATTCCTCGAATTTGGATGTTAACAAGCTAGATTGAAGATGACCACACGGACTCTATTTCGTTGGTATTAGAGTCTAGGAACTTTCGTGGTAAATATGAGATAGATATGAATTATTTCGGCATAGATATATTCTCTTGATCATGGATCTAGGAGATACTTGTACTAAAAGTACTCGATTGGAGGAGGTAGATATACCTCAAAACCTTGATTTGTTAAACAAATGGACTATTCCTAAATTTGATATTACAACCATTTATGATTATGATTGGTTTGATAAGATCTCTCATAAACAGTTGATTAAAACCACTGAGCAATCTTTGGCGTTAAACTTGTCTGAACAAACTATTCGTTTATTAAATAAGCACGATTTTGATTTATATAAATCTCAATATAAGTTTTTGCATATTGGCATGGTGCAGATCACTTTTAAGCCTTTGACTCTTAAAGGGTTGCCTGAGACTTTCCTAGCTGCTTTCCATGATGCGAGAAATTTAAATTTTCGACAATCTTTGACGGGTTCGATTGAATCCACGGTGGCCTATGGTCCAGTCTATTTTAATACTAAGCCAAATTCGCAGTTATCTTTGACTGATTCTAATATATTAGATGCGTTAACTTTGAATGTTAAAACGCATAGTTATAATTATGCACATGGGTCTGAATTGATTTGCTTAGCTTATAGAATCTATTTCAAATTACTTGCTACTTTGAATCCTAGATGTAAGTTATATGATAGGCTAAAGAAGGATCATAAGTCTCCTTGGACTAATAATCTCACTATTTTGGTAAAAAATATTAAACAACGTGTTCAATCTTTACCATGTTTAACTCTTGCTAACCCTGCATGGTAGAAAATAGTTGAGACAGATGCGTCTAATATTGGTTATGGAGGAATATTAAAACAAATCAATCCTCATGATAAAACTTAATATGTGATTCGATTTCATTCAGGAAAATGGAGCGATGCTCAGAAAAAATATGCTACGGTGGCCCATGAAATGCCAACCATAGTTAAATGTGTTTTGAAATTTCAAGATGATTTATATGATCAAAAGTTTCTTATAAAACCTGATGCTCAATCTGTCAAATATATGTTTGATATTTAAGCATGATGCTTCTAAATTAAAAATTCGCCAGATGGCAGGCACATTTAGCCTCATTTGATTTCGAAATCCATTATAAAAAAGGAAGTGATAATTCTCTTCCAGATTTCTTATCTAGAGAATATCTAACTTCTTAAAAATGGGCTTTCTCAATCCTTTCTTTACCGATAAAACATTGGTAACTATCTTAATGGTGGTTCCGCTAAACCAAGACGTACATGAGATTATCCTTTGGAAATTCATTGATAGTATGGTGATGGATATTTTCACCATTTATAATTGTGAAGAAGTCATCGATTTTAATGATCAAAATTATTATTATCAAGATTATGATGATTTCTATGATCTTATAGATGATTAAAATAAAATGTTTTGTTTGTAGGATGGACCCTTCTTGGGTAACTAAGGGTCGCGGCAGAGGGAATAACTCTCGAGGAAGGGGCAGATCTTCCCCAGGTTTCTCTTCAGGATCTTCATACGGATCCTCGTCAAACTCCCCGATACTACAGCACAGAGGTATGAGTTTGATAAACTTGCACTCGAGAGGAGCACAAAAGGCGACATCATCGTCAGTACATTTGGAAGATATTCCAAAAGGTAGCCCGTTATATGCAGAGCTACGAGCATATTTGTCACAAAAGGAAAAAGGTGATACCTTTGCCTCTATTGCCAAAGATTGATGTTGACGATATCAAATTGTATGAAAAGGTAGTTAAAAAAGAAATACTATTTCTTTTGGAAAATTCTAAAATTCAGAGGAAAGACGAACCCTGGAAGATATTCCAGCGTTACCTGATTAATGGATTATATTTCCCGGGTGAATCATATAAAACCCGCTCATATTATGAGACCATTTTGATAAGCACCAGTAGTGTTGATTTTCAGTACTTTCCAGGATACAATACTAGCGAGATTGTTTATAACTTCTCTAAAATGATCTTAAAGCAGATTATTTCGATAGAAGATTGGGGTATTTCCTCAATGAAAGAAAGACAGATCACTCTAAACAAGGTGCCCACTAATTTTACTTATTGGGATTATATTAACGCTTTCAGTAAAGTCCTTTACTATAATAATGAGAGGCATAAACCCACTTGGTTTGTGAAGGTTTGTTCAAAGATATTTGATGAATCAATCCCTAATTGGTTCTTGAACTGGTGGTCATACCACGGCCCGACTATAAAGATTCTACCGGATCCTTTCTTAAAATTATATAAAGAATGGGTAAAGGTTTCACCAGATTTGAATAAATTATATCACACTGATCATATTTGTTATATGGAACAAATTGAACAACTCTATTTTTTTCATAGAATTCTCTATCCCTTGGATCCATAAATGGACCCCAAAAGTCGGTTATACCGAAGAACAGATTCTGTATTTATACCGCATCTATTATAATAATTTTTGGGACAAATTGATGAAAAAAGATCCCAAGACGAAGGTGTTATATGGTCAAGAGGTGATAGAACTTATCACTCAAAGAATCCAATATTATGGTACTGATTCTCACAAAGTGCTTATAGCTGACAACTCTGTTAATCATATTGCTAGAAGAATTTCCATTCAAGATGGAAACACAGAAGATATGATAAAGGAATACCTAGAAGAGGTTAGGAGAAATATTCTTCTCAATATCACTCACTATGCAAAGTCAGACGACACTTCTATGAGAAGTGAAACAAGTGAGGATCCTCAAGAAGATACTCAACCATGTGGAGGAGATGCACCGGAAGATTTCCTGATCAACTTAAAAGGAAAAGAGGTGTTGTAAAACTTATCTCGAACAATAAAAAGGCACTATCAACAGTAGAAACACTGTTAAGCAACAATAGATATACTGTTCATAGGGTCCAAATAGGGGACCAATATCCCTATACCTAGATGCTTTTCTTTTTCTATAAATAAGTTTGTTTTCCTTAGTTGAGAAGCAGGTTTTAGAAACCCTCTTTCCTTATTTTTCTCTCTCTTGTAATTGGTTAGTTGGCTGGATTACCGGAGTTGTGAATAAAGTGTGTTGTGCTTCAATAAGATCTAGTGTTAGCCACAAGGTACTTTTATTCTTCCTTTTCCTTTATCTTACTTTCTCTTATTCTCCGATCTGAGTTGTGAATATGTCTAGCTAAAGAATTATATCTATATCGGATAACTAACTTCACTTTTATGTTTGTCATGAAAGATCCAGACTTTATTGAAATCTAAATATAATTTCTTGCATATTGGCATGGTGCAAATCGCTTTTAAGCCTATGACTCTTAAAGGGTTACTTGAGACTTTCCTAGCTGCTCTCCGTGATGCGAGAAATTTAAATTTTCGATAATCTTTGATGGGTTCGATTGAATCCACGGTGGCCTATGGTCCAGTCTATTTTAATACTCAGCCAAATTTGCAGTTGTCTTTGACTGACTCTAATATATTAGATGCTTTAACTATGAATGTTAAAACGCATGGTTATAATTATGCACTTGGGTTTGAATTGATTTTCTTATCTTATAGAATCTATTTCAAATTACTTGCTACTTTTCATCCTAGATGTAAGTTATATGATACATTAGATCAGACTATTTTGGTAGAAACTAATTTCGCTCAAGTTTAACGTTACTACTGACGACCTATTATTGTTATTATTGTTATTGTTGTTGTTGTTGTTCTTCTTCTTCTTCTAGAAATTGCGCTGCTTCATTACATACTTTATCAACAGTTATATATGCAGAAAAACAAAAAATTAAAATTGATCCTCGGTTAAATACTGTTCAAACGAATGACAAAGCATCTGATATTTCTGATAAGGATATTCCTTCTGTATCCGAGATGGATTTTAATCTTATTGATACTTAATGATGAGTGAACAACAAATTGATTTTAGTCCAGGTTCACTGGCAAGAAAATATATTCAAAACGAATTTTTAAATGAAAAATGGAACCGGTTTAAAACTTGGTTTTTTGACACTTATAGTAAAGAAGATTTAAATAATATTTCTCAAGAGTTTTATGAAACTTGTGCATTACATAATCATAATATGTTTTTTGTCCCTTGGTTTGTAACCACTTATTTGCCTTTATTCATCAACGTTCTTGAACGATCTTACAAAGATGAATCGGGTAATATTATTCAATCCATTTATCCTCCCCAAGCTCCGTTTATTTTACCAAATAATACTGGTATTACTTTTACTGCTTTGTATAAATTTATTGATAAGGATGTCACGCCCCGAGCCTACACCCTGGGCGGGACCGGCACCCGGAGACCATTGCTGGCCCCAGGCGAACCCTTGGCCTGGCTTTCTTAACTCAGCGGAAACTTAAATCAACAGCACAACTCAATGCAATGAAAGGTTATAAAACAACCAACTGATGCATAACATGCCAAAAAGCAGCTCGAGTCTCAAAATAGAATATTTACATATATATATAGATGAGAGACTCAATACTAACTGACTAAATGTCTATGAAACCTCTAAAATACTGAGATGGATGTTGGAACAGACCCTGCAACATCCTAATAGAAAAAAACTAAGTACACAAAATAATAGAGTCCTCCAGAAAGCAAGGAGACTCACCACTGACCCTGGAGTGCTCAGCTGGATCAACGACGTGCAGGATGCTAATCTTGGGTACCTGTATCTGCATCGTCATAAGATGCAGGCCAACTGGCATCAGTACATGGAATGTACGAGTATGCGAGCTGGAAACTAAGCAACAAAGGCTAGAAGGAAATCTGGAAGAAACTGAAACAACTTACCTGGCTCAACTCAACTCAACCTGACTGACTTCTTTCAATATAAAACAATTTAAAACAAGTGCGATATAACGAAAGACTGTTTAAAACATGCTATAACTCTGTGTGTATACAAAGATACAATAAGGCTGAAATGTATATAGAAATACAAATGAACTGATGTATATAAATACAATACTTTCTGTGTATGAAAATACAATAACTGTTGTAGGAGTTTCTCTAACCGACAACCATCACATGAGAGCTATAGTGATGATACAGCGATCGACCTCACGCTGCCAGATCATCTTAGACCCGGCCAAAGGTATAAGACCTGAACTGCTTAATGGATCCACTAGTCTATCTGGAAAAGGATTCATCTAAAAAGTATGATCCTTTTCTACCCATGATGGCTAACATGGTTCTATGGGGGCTGTGGGTTCTTTGAACGCTCCCCCAATTCGGTGCTCGATACTACTCCCAAAATGTACTGGCTCTTATGTTTTTTAAAAAAATTTCTTCTTGCTGATATGAGATAATTACTCAAAAAGTAGACCGAAGGTTCCTTTGGAAATCTCAGTTTCCAACCTTGTTTAACTGTAGAAACGTTTCTTTAAAACTTCTTTGGGAATACATAGTTCCCTAATAATCTTTGAGAAATGACCCAACTTGGAACTCTTGACTCTTTACTCTTTACTTGACTTGCAACTTGAGCCTTAGAATGAAGTGAAAACGTTCAATAAAGACTCTCGAACAACTTTGAAAACTTACTTGAACTAACTCCTTGACTTTGCTTGACTTGACTCTAACTTTTCTTTAACTTTGATCCTAGCTCGCCTTGAATTGGATTATGAATTCAAGACATGTAATCGCATGTTTATAGATGAGTTCGGGAGGTTTAAATGCACATTAGAGTGTTGGAAACAACTAGGGAACATAGGTATAACACCTAGGAACATGCATGAGAAAGCCTGGAAAAAATAGGAAAGCTTGGCGCTCTGAGAGGCGCGGAGCGCTAGGCCAAAAACTTCAGAGAAGGCCTTCTGGTGCTCTGAGTGGCATGCCGCCCCAAGGGCTGGGCTTCAGAGCCCCTCTTGGGGCGCGACGCGCCAATCCCCTTGCCCAGAAACTCGACTTTTTCCCCTCTTTTCTTCAACTCTAAACCATCCTTGCTTCAAAAGATCTAACCCCAAACACTAAGGATCATCATATCCCTCAACATACCATGGATTACAACTCAAAACACTACCCAATCATGTCTCACAACCAACAACAACTTCAACAACACAACTAACAACATCAACAACAACTAACAACTTCAACAACAATTCCAATCTTTCCTCAAATCATAAAATGAGCTTGGTGTGTGGGGGAAAGGATCAACCCACACTAAGAACTCACATACCTTGAAAGGGATCACCCCCGACGAAAATCCACGTTGATCTTTGATGGAAACTTGTTGATCTCCTCTTCTTCTTCTCCTTCTTCTCTTCTTCTTCTCTTTTTCTCTTCTTCTTCTCAAGCCCTAGCTTTTACTCTTTTAAAATGGGATAAAATGATCCAAAGATCAGCCCTATACAAAAATATAACCTCAAAAGAAATTGCTAGGGAAAAGACCAAAATGCCCTTAAATTTCCGGACGGATTCCTTGTCAACTGCCCAACTTTCAATGGGCATATCTCACTCATACAAACTTGGAATCGAGCAAACTCCGTGGCGTTGGAAAGGTCATTCCATAAGCTTCACAACCATAACTGAAAATACTCCTAACTCATTCTGAACTGGAAGTTACGACTGCTCAAAGTTGGCCAAAACTCACTGATTTCCACACTTGGCCAAATTTTCTAGATTTTCAAATTCTTTCCAAAATTGACTGTTTCCGATTCTAAGCCTCTTCCAAGCTATTTCAAATTGTCGGATGTTACAAATGAGGTCGCCGTGGTAAGTATAAATGAAATCAATCGTCTTATTTCTCAAAATAATTATTTGGGCCTATATGTCAAAGTTATTGGTGAACATATTTGTTCTCTAAACAAAAAATTAGATAGTCTGTCTAATCTGATTGTTTAAATTGATAGTAAGCTAAAATTTGTGAAACAAGTTTCGAAACAGGCTTCTTCGTCAAAACAGCCTGATGTTCATATTCAAAGGCCTCCTGAGATTCAGGATTTTACTCTTAGACCTTTGCACGACCTTGAAAATCTTCTTGATAAAAAGTTTTCTCAATTTGGTGCAAGTGCAAAACCGATAAGTCTTGCTGAAGAATTTGTAGATGAGATGGAAGCCACTTTTGATTTCAAAACTCAAATGGAAATGGAAGTTAATAAACTTCATGGGTATCCAAAGAAGAATAGTGGTAATACTGCTTATGCTAGAAAACCTAGCATGCAAACATATTACTATCCTAAGCCTACTCCTCAAGATGTTTTAATAGAGGAAAGAGATTGGAATCAAATTAACACTTCTTATAGTGGCAGTGAGATT
>NC_064291.1:21116066-21153953 GCF_019186545.1 Solanum stenotomum | reverse complement strand
CACCTAGTTTGGGTACTTGGAAGTTGGTGATATTTTTTTTTATGTCATTTTTTGGTCTAGTGTGAGTGCGATATATGCATAAAAATCTCGTGAGTTATTGACTTATATTATTTCGGAAGGGTCGCTACATAAGCACCTCAAAGGAAGATACAAATAGCTAAGCACCATAGCACTGCAATAATAGTACGAAATACAACAACAATAATAATAAGCAACGATAAATAGACTAAATGGGCATCCTACCTCATTATGCTAATCAAAATTGATATTTTTACCACTATGGGATTTAAAACAACTGCGGATTTCTGGATCTCATTCCATCCTCGGCTTCCTATGTCACCTCTTCCCTATTCTTTTTTCTCCATAATACTTTAACAAAAGCCACATCTTTTGTCCTCAACCTTCGGACCCTCCGATCTAATATTGCTACTGGAGTTTCCTCACATGACATCTCCTTTGTGATCTGAACATCCTCAACAGGGACAACCCGAGAAGGGTCTCCTAGGAACTTTCGTAGCATTGATATATGGAAGACTGAATGAACCAATTCTAGCCCCAATGGAAAATCTAACTCATAAGCCACATGTCTGACCATTCGAACAATTCTATATGGCCCAATGAATCTTGGACTAAGCTTGCCCTTTTTTCCAAATCTCATAACACCCTTCATAGGTGAGACTTTTAAGAATACTCAGTCATCAACACAAAACTCTAAATCTCTTCGCAACACATCTGAGTATGACTTTTGGTGACTTTGAGCAGTCAATAAACGTTCTCGAATGAGCTTAACCTGCTCCATTGTCTGTTGTACCAGGTCGGGTCCAACGAACCCTGACTCACCTACCTCAAACCAGCCAATAGGGGATCTGCATTTCCGATCGTACATAGCCTCATAAGGTGTCATCTTGATGCTATATTGATACTATTGTTATATGCAAACTCAATAAGAGGGAAGTGGTCATCCCAACTTCTATTGAAGTCCAACAGGCATGCCCGTAGCAGGTCCTCAAGTGTTAATATTGTGTGTTCAGCTTGGCCATCCGTTTGAGGGTGAAAGTTTGTACTGAGATTAACTTGCGCCCCTAATCCTTTCTGGAAAGACTTCCAGAAGTTATCAGTAAATTGTGCTCCTCTATCCGAGATAATAAATACTGGGACGCCGTGCAACCTAAAAATCTCTCGGATGTAAAGCCCTGCATAGTATTCAACTATAAAGTAATCTTGACCGGTAAGAAGTGGACTGATTTTGTTAACCTATCAACAATTACCCAAATAGAGTCAAACTTACACCGCAATCGAGGTAACCCAGTAATACAATCCATATTAATTGCCTCCTGATGAGCTAACAATTTTGACTCATTTAGGGGTATATTTTGATAGAATTAGTGTCCTCAAATGCATATTTTGTCTCAATATCTGAGGAAAATCCTTAAGTTTCAGATATTTAGAATTTGAGGCAAAGCATGAACATTACTTGGCAAGAAGGAACAAGGCGGCTGAAAAGAATGAAGAAATGAAGGCCTGAAGATCGTCGAGCCTAATTGGCGAGTCACCGATGGGCCTGGAGATCGCCTTTTGTTCTAGTGTGCTGAGCCCTAAAGGAAAAGGTCAAGTTGGTGATGAAATGGAGCAGTCGGTGCATCGCCAATCAGTTCCGCGAAGCAGTACCATATCGCCAAACGACTCAAAACGCAAAGAGGCTGAAGGCTAAAGCAGGAAGGCGATGAAATTGACCAAAAGGCGGATCGCCGAGAGTATCAGTGATCCCGACTAATTGCACCGAATGGTCCTCCGCAACACAAATTTTCAAACACTACAAAACTTGTTTAAATTTCTAGTAAAAAAATATCACTTCTATTATTCGAACTTTTTACAGTTTTTGGAGAGTTTAAGTTTTAGAGGGTTTTAGAGACTTTGTTCTAAGACCTTGAAGATTCAAAGGGTTTCAACTCCAAGAAATTGGATGTGGATCTCGAAGATTCTTCACTGTTGACGTGTTTTAAGACTTAATTCTTCATACCCAGTTGATGAAAACTAATATTGGTATAAATTTTTATCTCTTTTACATGTTGAGCTAAAACCCCAATTCTTGGGGTGTGATTTTGTGAATATGAGTTAAATTATCTGTTGGGTCTTGCTTGTTGATGGTTTATTTGTTGTTTAAATGTGATTTCGTTTAGTAGTTGTGTATGAACTTAATGGGATTGTAGTTGCAAATACGATTTCATCTTAGTGTTTTTCTCTTGCTCGAGAGAGAGGTCGTAAAACTAAGACTACTAAATTGATAGTTGGTGGTATTGGGTCGACATGGGTTCAGCTCAAGAGAGTGAGCCCTAGTCCTTCTCCCACACATTCAGCTTGAGAGAGTGAATGGGCTAAGGTGGAGGCTGTGCTTAATACGGCAGCTCGATGTTCGAGAGTAACCGAGTTGATTCGGGGTAAGTTGCTCGAGAGAGAATTCACCCCTACTATCGTCTAGCCTAGTCACAAATGTTCAACAATTTACTATTAAAAACATGTACCCGATAGTCTACTTTATCTCGTATTCCTGTCACATCCCAAGAATCCCGTCTCCATATCTCGTTTTCTTATATTATTTCTCTTTTTAGTTGTTAATTAATACAAACCCCTATTGATAATTGACGCTTTCATCACCCCTTAGATTTAGTATATTTATATTCGATAATGTTTATAGCTATGACTAATTAGAACTAAATTTTATTTTTCTATTAATTCTCAAAACCACTCCCTGTGGGAACGATCCCAACTCTTGGTTGGGTTATATCACTACACGCGATCGTTTGGCACTAGAACCGAAATAGTGTTAGTTGATTACGTCGAACATCACTTCCCACTTCTATAAAGCAATGGCTATATCCTAGACTAGCCAAGCAGGCTTCTAGTGCTCAACCTTCACTCGTTGGAAGTTAGGACAGTGTGCCACAAACTTAGTAACATCCTTCTTCATCCCGTGCCACCAATAGATCTCTTTAATATCATGGTACATCTTCGTCGATCCTGGGTGAATAGAATATCAGGAATGATGTGCCTCTGCCATAATCTGTTGTCAAAGCCCTACCACATTTGGAACATACAATCGACCTCTATGTCTGAGCACTCCATCTCCTGCTATATCAAAGGCTAACGTCTCTTTATCATGAACTTTGCCTCTGAGATGCTCTAAGTAGGGTTCCTCATGCTGTCGTGCCTTCACTTACACGATTAAAGATGATACAATTGAGTTTTGAACTATAATACCACTATCACTTGCCTCTTCTAGTCTGACTCCCAAGTTGGCTAATCGATGACGTTCTCAAGCTAATTCACGCCTCTTAACACCTAAATATGATAAACTTCCCATTGACCTATGAATGAGGGCATCAGCTGCCACATTTGCCTTCCCTGGATGATATAAAATATCTACGTCGTAGTCTTTCAATAACTTAAGCCATCGACATTGTCGAAGATTCAATTCCCTCTATCTGAAGATATACTGAAGGGTCTTATGATCTGTTAAAATGTCCACATGAACGCCATATAGATAGTGTCTCCAGATCTTCAGTGTATGCACAACTGCAGCCAACTATAAATCGTGAGTTGGGTAGTTCTTCTCATGCTTCCTCAACTGTCATGAAGCATATACGATCACCTTACCATGTTGCATTAGTACAAATCCTAACCCAATACTAGAAGCATTGTAGTACATTAATAGCCCTCTGAACCCTCTGGCAAGGCTAGGACTGGTGTTGATGTCAACTAGTCCTTCAGCTCCTGGAAACTATGCTCACATGCCTCAGTCCACTAAAACTTAACTGCTTTCTGAGTTAGCTTTGTTAATGGTGCTGAAAGTGAAGAAAATCTCTCTACAAACCTTCTATAGTACCCAGCTAACCCTAAGAAACTACGAACCTCTGTTAGATTTATGGGTCTAGGCCAAGTCTTCACGGCCTTAATCTTTTGTGTATCAACCATAATTGCCGTATCTGATACAATATGGCCTAAGAAAGCCGCAGAACTCACACTTAGAGAACTTTGTGTAAAGTTCATGCTCTCGAAGAACCTGAAGGACTACTCGCAAATGATTTGCATGCTCAGCTTTTGAATGCGAATACACCAAAATATAATCAATAAATACAATCACAAACATGTATAAATACGGCCTGAATATGTTATTCATCCAGTCCATAAACACTTTCGGGGCATTGGTCAATCCAAAAGACATCACAAAACACTCAAAATTCCCATATCTAGTGCTAAAAGTTGTCTTCGGAATATCTTTCTCCCAAACTCGTACCTGTTGGTACCCCGATCTCAAATTAATCGTTAAGATATACGTAGCACCTTGTAGTTGATCAAACAAGTCATCGATCCTCAAAAGTGGATACCTATTCTTTATAATAGACTTGTTTAGTTGTCGATAATTGATACACATCATCAATGAGCCATATTTTTTTCTCACAAATAATACTGGTGCACCCCATGGTGAAGCACTAGGCCTGATAAAGCCTTTATCCAACAAATCTTTCAGCTGATCCTTCAACTCCTTTATATCAACATGAGTCATTCTATAAGGAGGGATAGATATGGGTTGTGTACCTGGTAGCATATCGATAGCAAAATCAATTTCCCGTTCTGAAGAGATACTAGGAAGATCATCTGGAAATACATCTGGAAACTCATTAACCACCAGAACAGATGGGAGAATCGGTGGTTCTACTTCCATATCCCGAACTCCAACAAGATGATAAATGCAACCCTTAGTAATCAACCTTCTTGCCTTGTGATAGGAAATAAACCAACCTTTCGGCACTGTTGTATTACCTTTCCATTCTCGCACTTCCTCTCCTAGAAAATAAAGTCTTACAATCTTTTTCCAGCACTCAACATTAGCATAAATAGACGCTAGCCAGTCTATACCCATAATGTATCGAAATCGACCAGCTCTAACTCAAGCAAGTCTACAGAGGTTTGACAGTTGATAATTTCTACTGTGAAACCTTGATAGACTCTATTGGCAATATAGACTCACCAACTGGTGTAGACACAATGAAGGTTGGATGTAATGACACTGCTTCTATACACAACTTTCCCGCAATAAATAGAGTAATGTAGGATATGGTAGAGTCGGGATCTATCAAATCATAAACACAATGAGAACAAACAATCAATGTACCTGTCACAATGTCAGGTGATGACTCTGAGTCCTGTCGGTCAGCTAGTGCATACACACGCTTCTAGCCACTACCAGAACTAGATGCTCCCCCTCTACCTCTACCTCTACCTACTGAAGTCTGAGGTCCATGCCTCGCAGAATGTGCTGATGAGGAAGAACCTACTACTGACCCAGTCGACTCACCCATACCACCCTGACCTATGGTCGGGCAATTCTTCCACGCATGCCCATCCTTCCCACAAGAATAACAACCTGTGAAACTCTGCATACATATCCCAAAATGCATCCGACCCCATGTAGCACAACGCGACGGGCCTGGCTTGAACTAATCTTCTGTTGAGAGTCTGATGCTCATGAACCCTCACCTGGACCTGATTGTCCGCGACGATCAAATCTACTATTTTTGAAATGCGGTAGTGGAGGTTTGGGTCGCCTACTAGGATATCGAGGTCTGGGACCACCGTGAGACTCTCCTTGTGAACTAGCAGGCCTTGCCCTCTTCTGCTTTTCTCTATCTACCCTCTCCCTCATATATTATTGATCCCAACATTCTTCTATGCTTTGCGAAAAGGCCGGATTTCGCGAGATATCCATATTATCATTTAGGGCAATGATAGTGCAAGCATATATATAGTTTAAATCAAGTCATCCCACAAATCTCCACACCCGGTAATGCATCGTATCAACAAAAACCAGTACATACCTAGCCAATGAATCAAATATCAGGCAATACTCTCGGACACTCATGCTTTCCTGTCGAAGGTTTAGGAATTGATCTAACCGAGCATCCCAAATATCTTGAGGCAGAGAATGATCCATAAAAGCTTCAGTAACGCTATCCCAAGAGGATGGAGGTCCATCCTTCCCCCTGGATCTCTCCCAAATCTCATGCCATAATACTGCAATATCATGCAGTCAAAATGTTGTTAATTCAACTGACTCAGTCGCTGAGGTATGCATGACCCTGAAGATCATGTGAAGTTGATCACAAAATTGTTGAGGGTACTCCCTACGATTTTTCCCTATAAAATCTAGAGGACTCAAACCTAGAAACTCTTGAACTTCCAAGACCTTCGAAAGGTCCGACAACTCCTGGTGCAACTAGCTAGCGCTGTGAAGCTTCTAACCGTGCTAACATACACACTGCACTCTTCAAATCATGATCAGAGGGAACAAGAGGAGTTGGAGGTGGTACTTATGGTGGTGTCGAGGATCCTGTAGCCCTCAACGGATCCTTGGTTTGTAGAGAAGCTATAATGGGCTTAAAAGATACCTCATTCAGGCTCTCACAGTGGGCAGTGTACGCCGGTGGTACCTTGCCACTACCCTCACCTACAGCTACGTCTAGCCCCTGGCTAGCTGCGGTTTATCAGGTGTCTGTTATCTCTCTCTGTAAACAACATCAAGGATAAGCTCAAAAACTCAACCCTTAAGACACAACTCTGTAGCATGAGGTGAGCAAAAGAAGGATAACCAATCTAACATGCCCTGTAGCTTCCTGCTTATAAAATGTGGTGCACAACACATTTATAAACAATTTTCTACTAGACACAGCTTGCAAACTCCCTAGGACACGACGTTGCTCTAATACCAAGTTTGTCACGCCCCAAACTCAAAGGGCGCAACTGGCACCTAATACCAAAACTTGGGCCTGAACCGACCCTGCTTAGCCATTTTGTAATGGCATGGAGAAGCCACACATAGTTAAGAAAACAAACAAGTATATCTCGGCTTAAAAGCATCCTCATTGCCAGCAATGCCCCTATCAACAACCCCAGAAAGAATATAACTACTCCAAGGTTCATAATAAAAATAAGCTAGCACATAAATCTTGTTTGGGTTGTCGAGGCCACCATGATATCTAGGAAAATGTAAATGCTATATGGGCAGTCAAAGCCACCATTATCTCTATACATAAATGAAGGAATACTATGTACCAAGACAATAAAGAAAACCATCACCAAACTTCGGCCAACCAACAAACAAGCCCAACATGGGCAATAATGTGGCTATACAACCCGACACACTAGTCTGCAAGCCTATAAGAGTAGTAAATCTTGGTCGGGACAGGACCCCGACATACCCAAAAACTATATACAACAAAATCTAACAAACCCTTAAACTCTTGCAGCTCCGGAGGAAAGGGGCTAGCCAACCTACTGAAACTCAACCATGTTGCTGGGGAGGTCTCTCAAGCCGTCTATTGGGACCTACAAGCATGAATGCAACGCCCCTCGACAATGGGACGTCAGTACGAAATAATGTACCGAGTATGAAAGGCGATAGACTAAATGAGCAAGTATCATGATATACCAAAACAATCAGGGAAGGAAATCAAAATTTAGATAAACATGCTAACTCACTACTGAATCTAAATGTACAAAATAATCAAATAGCAACCTAACAAAGGCCCCATAAACTCAACAGGAACGAACAACATACCACCTACCTAGGACCCCCAGAAGCCCAGAAGGTGTCAAATCAATCTACATTCCACTATCGGTAGCCCATTGTCTTTGTAAGAAGTCACACAGACCTTTTTGGCAACGATATAGCCCTATAGGCAGTGAATAGCCCTCTTAGGCAACAACATAGCCCCATAGGCAACATATAGCTCTCTTTGACGTCAAAATAGCCCCATAGGCAACACATAACACTCTTTGGCATCAATAGCCCCGTAGGCAACACATAGCCCTCTTAGGCAATAATATAGTCCTCTTAGGCAACATCATAGCCCCCATAGGCAAGCAATAGCGCAACGGCCAACCACAATAGCCCCAAGGGAGATAACAAAAAATTCAATAGGCTAAAGCCAAGCCATTTAGCTATAAACAATATATATGAATACTCTCCAAGTCATTCCTAACTTAGGGACGTTTCTAACATATTATGAGCCCCTAGAATGAGGGTTTATAGCCACTCAATCAGCCAACCACTCACAATTATATCTACAAGATCACCAACATTAACAACCCTATTATATCACTCCCAAGATTTAAGGAAACAAGCCGAACGAAGGGACTAACTTTAACATACCTTTTCCTTTATGGTTTATGATGAATAATACCTCTGTCTACACCACTACAACATTACAAAAAGTAAACTCAATCAATAATTATGTCACGAACCAAGTGCTACCCCCTAGATGTGACACAGCATACAAGACTCCGAAGAGCCTTATTGCATATCATAACATAAGATAATAAAAAATGATGCAGAATTGAAAAGTTCTATCCACACAATCGTAGTCTTTTATAAAACAAAAGTGGAAGTCTACTTGTGTCATTCAGCCATCTAATACACTAAGAGTATCAAATAGGGTCACAGCCCTTACAACATAAAATCCGAGAGTCTGTTACAATAAAAGAAAGGAACTACAATGAAACTCAAATTACATATCCCATCATCGAATCATGAGGACTCACCACAAGCTAGGAGAATAGTCGATCCAAGCTTGTATCAAAGGAAGAACACCTCAAACAACAGAGCCTACACTTTATGGAAAATGTAGAAGAAATATGGGTTAGTACAAAAATGCACTAAGTATGATAGCCATGCATAAAAATCCTTGAAAACATGCTAAAAAGGACATTTTAGTTGAAAAGTATGCATTTACCAAGTTTGAGAATCAGTATGCACTTTTAGTGTAAAACACAAGTCACAAGCATGTTTATCATATAAATCATTAAAACATAACAGAACCATATCTTTGGTAACCCTAAGTTATACTTGTGCAATGCATGAATGGCATCCCATAATACCACTCATACTAATATCCCTTTTAGGACACCATAGTCATGTTTACCATTCTTTGATCCTATCTTTTGTTAATACTCATAGACAAGGAACATTCTCATTCAATAAGTCAAGTCAAGGAAAGCAACTCATAGCAACAATCCAAGTTAAACATTCATCTTTACATTTAGCCTTCATGTCAATTTTCTCAATAGCATCATTATAAGCATATTCATTTTATAAGACATTATGACATTTGAGAAACACACCATAGCCACTCTCAAAGTCTACTGGTGCAATGCATGGATGAAGTCCCATACCTCACCCACACTTCATAGAGCCTTTTGAGTAACCATAGCACATAACTCACATGATGGGAATAATCCCTAACCAACATAGACCAAGTGAGCAAATCATGGAATTCGGTGTCATGTCCCACACAAAAAAGAGTTGGTCTACTTGCCTAAGGTAGAACTGGTAATTTAGCTTAGGTGGATCCACTAGCTAATATACTATGTGGGCACATAGTTATGGGATAAGAAGGTTGTTACTAGAAACCTGGCCTAACGTAGGGAGAGCTTCCACCCCACAATATCCCTAGGTGCTAAGCATTAAATTCCCATAGAGTAGTTAATTCACTTTTAACATTATTACACATGAAAGGAATTCCATTGTCCTATCGATTCAAGGTACATTATTAGGATAGCTCATTGAATCCTCATGAAAGGGGTACCATTGGCCTATCGATTCAAGGTTCATTATTAGTCCCTCATGAAAGGAATGCCTTAGGCCTACCGATTCAAGGTTCATCATTACAATAGTTCATTGACTCATCACGAAAGAAATGTCATTGGCCTATCGATTCAAGACAAAGCCTTAGAATACTTCATTAGTCATTTATGAAAGGAATGTCATTTGTCTATCGATTCAAGGTTCATTAAGTCAAGATACTTTTAGGTACACAAGAAGAGGATGCCCTAAGCCTACCAATTCAAGGTACATCAATCAAGATCACTTTTAATTACACAAAAAGAGGATGCCCTAAGACTACCAATTCAAGGTATATTATACATTGAGAAAACCATTCACAACATGAAATCATCATTCACAAGTGTATAATTGAGAATAGCCTTTCAACAACATCACAATTACATTATAGTCATGATCACATTACTTTCAAAGTATTCACAAAGCATGTACACAAACATCATGATTATACAAAATTTCATAATTTTCCCTCCAAGGACCATGAATCATAATTCACCAACACACCTAGAATTACTAAAATTAGGCATGGATAATAACATGATTAAAATAGCTAAACCACTACAAGAACAATTACATAGTATTCCCGTTACTATAATTCACCCACATCACAAAGTCACAAATTAGGGTTATGGGGAATTTATGGATACATGGGAGATTTTATCATAAAACCACCATAAAACAGCAATTCAATCATATTATAAGATAATTAAATCATTGAAAATGTTTTTAGAAAGAATCCATGACTTGGAGTGAAAACCCTAGGTTTTGGAGAATCTCCTACGTTGAAATTGAGAGTTTGAGGACTTCATGGATGAAAGCATTCCATGAATCAAAGACTACTATACCTTAGGTGAAGGAATCCAACAAATTCGAATCAAAAAGCTTCCTTCTTCAAGCCCTAACTTGATCTTCTTCTTCTTCTTCAATAGAGTTTTAGAGAGAGATTTTTGGAGACGGTTAAGTTGGTTATGATTTTGGGTTTGGGATATATGAAGTATATGAGATTAGTTAATGGCTTAAAAGTACTTATATAGGTGACTAATAACCATATAAAATGACCTCACTTAATAATAACTAACCTAGGAATTTACCGAACTAACCTTACCTTGGCCAAACTTGGACAGGTTGCAGACATGACCTACGCCTGGGACCTACAGTCTGTGGATGGGCCTACTGGTTGTCCTGCAAGTCCGTAGGTGACCTACAGCTCTTCACTTGGGGTCTTGACCCACGAGTCATCCCCACGAGGCGTAGATGGACCTACGCCCCGTAGGTCTCATCCATAGCTCACACTTTTTGGGCAGTCTTAGCAGATTCGGGGACTGTTTGGGGTCCTCCTCAAGGACCCCTTTGGTTAGTCCTTGGGGAGTCGTACCTTGATGCCTAACCCTTAAACACTTCATCCTAAATTCTGGAAACCATTTTACAATTCTAAACCACACACAAAACTCTAAAACTCTCTCGTAAGGCTCTAGTTTCACCTACTAGTTTTTCGGGTGTTACAAATTAAGGACAATAATTACTACAACAATTCGACAATTGATACGTATTCATATCATAAATTACTATCCGAGACCTAAGGTATCCATAAATTGATAAAAGATGGTTCCTGCCTTTGTTTATAGGCTAATAACACCTGAATAAACTCAAACCATTGAAAAACCTTGTTGCCACAACCTCCACGAAACTACACCGCACAATTCATCATGAAAACTATGTCAAAATGATGAGCTTGATTTTCGATAAAGAGCTAAGAAGAGATCATGAACACACAAGGATGATTTGAGGAGCGATTCTCTGATTTTTGTGGGTTTTCTGCAAGCTGGAATGAAAAATAATGAAGAAGATGTTATCTTATAAGGTTCTACCGACCTAGGGGATCCACTAGCCGCCTCTACTGCGTAGTCGATACAAAAAGGTGAATATCTATCCATTCAGATATCGTATGAATAAACGGTTTGATGCGTTGGAAACTAGACTCGTAGACCTTTGATTTGAGATATTGTGGGCCCTCAACTCTTCTTATATTGGGAGAAAACCTCTGAGACATTTGCACTAAATTTCAGAGATTTCTTTAAAAAGGAACTTGCAATAACTTTCGCCAACTTTTATTACAAAACTCGCTTAACTTCCAAAAATTAAGATGTGACTCTTGAGAACTTAAAATATGACCCACATCATTACTTATATATTATTCACTCTTCCTCTTTCCATGAAGATACGAGTTAAGTTAGAGTTCCGAAAAGTTGGGGTGTTACATCATCCTTTTAAGATAGTATAGATAAATAGATATATCAATTGATAGATAAAAAGAAATTTATAAAAAAAACCTACCTAGTCTGTCGGCTTTAGTCCTCTATAGTTTACTTTTTTATTAGTGCTAAAATCTTTGATCCAAAGTAATAAAAAAATATACACTCGTAGATTAAAGAACCAGATTGCACGTACAAGAGCGTATTAGAAAATGCCATTAGAAGTGGATTGAGAATTTCTCATTAGGGAATCAAAAACAAATATCGTATAATTTTTTATTTTTTATTTTTATAAAGAATATCTTTAAGTTATAAAGGTAAATATATATACATTAAAAGTGTTATTTGACATATATACTTGTAGAGGGAAATTCTCTACGGGTGTTCGCAATAGGTTAAGCCACCAACAATATGTAATATAGTAAGCAAACTAACTAAAATGACAAACAATAATAAATATAAGTAAATGGAGCTGAGAGATGGCCTATGAAATTATTAAAAAAAATTATCCATAATCCAACAAGACTGCCTTCACATAACTTAGTATTTTAATGGCCCTCCAATATTTGATGGCTTATTTCTCTTTTATTACGTATTCCTACTCATTTCCCTCTGTCTCTTTTTTGGAAGAAGAAGAGCAAAATTTAGGCAGAGGAAGAAAGAGGAGGCCGGGGAGATGGGCAAGTACGTTGAGATGTTGGATGCGGGTGCCAAAATTGCCAATAGGATTCGGGCGCATTATCCCCAAACCTCCGGCTTATACTATCATCCCCCTACCAACGGACATGATCCTTCTAACGAAATCGTCATGTCAAATAATGCAACATCTCCTATGGAGTCTTTCTCTTCCAAGGTTGATTATCATGATATGGACACCAAGGATCTCATTCTTTTCATCGCAATTGGATGAATAATATGGAATCAACTTTTTCCTTTTTTCTTTTTATCAAGGGAAAGTATAAAATTCTTCTGTATTTATATGACTGAGAATGTCTTGTTCAATATTTTTATCAAGTTTGACTTAATATTTTACCAAGCTTTTCATTCAACTTTTATTTAACTAGTCTCTGGACACGTGCATTGCACGTGTTTTTCATGTGAATTATTATAGATTCGTTAGAACAATTAAAATTTTATGCAAATCATGTGAAGTTAGTAATATTTTTTAATGTGCGTCAACAAACACCAGATGAGGGGCACATTGTAATGCTTAAAATCAATTTCATTGAAACTACCATCGGTAAATCAATTTCGTTGAAGCTATTATCAATAATTTTTTAACTTTGTTTTGTAGTTAACACACTTCAAATAAAGTTAGATGACTAATTTGAGCCAAATATCAATACAGACTTATGATAGTGATAGAAGAATTCATAAAAATTAGTTTGGTGAAGTCTAATAGACAAAAAAACACACAAAAAATAGAAGAAAAATACAACGTACACATCATTCGCAAGACTTTATTCATATAGATTATAGATAGAAAATAAATATAGAAACAATAAGTTATCCATATTCGGAATTTGGAAGCTACAAGTTTAAAGAGGAAAAAAGGCACAGACAATGAGAGAGAACTAATTGCACTGACAAATCATATAATTTGCAAATTATGTATAACGAAGTATGCATCATATTTTTCTCCAGAATAAGATAATAGTTATTTCTGACAAAAATAGAGACAAAATTTACCAGCGTTGTTTGACATCATATTCATTGCTTCACACACCATATACATATATATATATATATATATATATATATATATGGACCATACGTTGCATATTATTTTTCAGCATTTATTATAAAATTTGTGTAACAAAATAATAAATCAAAAATGTATTTTAAAAGCTATGTCACTTAAGAAAATATTTGTTGTTATGATACAAAGACACCATTTAAAATTTGAACTTGTATTGTGTTTACTGTAATTCATTAGTTTAGTTATTTATTTGCTAAATAGAACTAAACTCGAAAAAGCGGACAAACACAGTTACCATCTAGCAATAAATACGTGAAGAAAATCAATATCATATATCCCCATAATGGTATATAGAAATATGCCGATTGAATTCATGCTCTAGATTACTGTAAATGCATGTAAATACCTCTAATTCTAAATATTGAATTAACTAAGAGAATTTGAATTTAAAGAAAACAGAAATCTTAAAAATTATCAATAACTTATCAAACAAGTTGAATAAACATATTTCTGGACAAAACTTGCTAACAAAGCAAAATAGATGTACATTTATCAATTCAACCCAAACGTTTAAATTTGTTGTCTGATTTTATAGCTATTTCTTTTATAATAATAACATATCTCGTGAAATCCATCTAGAGAGTGTAGGGTGCACACAGACCTTACCTCAATTCAGAAGACCCTAAACTTGAGTCGAGTATAGCAAATCAGAGTAAATATAAAAAAAAAAGACAGTGAAGAGAATATAATATAATATAACAACTATTACGAAAATAATAACAACAACAACAAAAAAAGTGCAATAACTGAAACACCATAAAAACAATTGTTGGTAGTGTCACGCCTCGAGCCTACACCCTGGACGGGACTGACACTCGAGAACCATTGTTGGCTCCAAGCGAACCCTTGGCCTGTCTTACTACTCAGCAGAAGACTTTAAGCATTAATAAGAGAATTCAAATGCAATTTAAACTCAACTGTCTCAAACTAAACTTAGAATGTTTTAGAAACAAACATTAAACTTAGCCAAAGTGACAACTCAAGTCTTAACATAAACAACTGAAAATAGAAAGACTAAAGAACAAATAACAAATTGTATATGAAGCATTTAAACTATGAAGGATGTCGGGACAAGACCCCCAATCATCCTAACAACTGAAGATGCTAAAAACAATGTAAGAAGGGGATCCTCCATAAAGAAACGAGGCTCACCAACTGACTCTGAGTGCTCGACTAGATCAACGAGGCACTGGATGTTGATCCTAATTACCTGTATCTGCATCATAAAATGATGCATTTCAAATGGCATCAGTACAATGAATGTACGAGAATGTGATGGGAAAACTAAACATGACATAAGCTTGAACTGAATTCTGAAGAAACACTCACCTCAACTTTACTCAACTCATGAATACTCAACTCAATGCATAAATAAACAACAGTAAAGATGCAGTTCATATAAAGCATTTACAACAGTAGGTAGCAACTCAATGTATTGAAAAATACAATAACAACTCAATGTGTGTGTATATATATAGATAGATAGATATATATATATTAAAGTAATATACTCTCTGGGAGTTTCTCTAACTGACAACCATCACTATGAGCAATGTGATGGTACAACGTCTCACCCACGCTGTTAAAATTGTCCTATAAATTTCCAGGACATAGAACGCCTCAACTAAGTGGATCCACTATTCTATGCTAAAAAGTATTAAGGAATCATCTAAAATCTATGACCCTTTCTACCCACGATGGCTACATGGTTTATAGAGACTTGAGTTATTATCAACTAGTCCCCAAATCGGAGCTCAATACTACTCCCAGAATATACTCAGCTCATATGTTTAAAAACATATCTCTTTTTCTGTGGTTTGATATTATTACTAAAATTGTTTATCTCTTAAAAGAGATGGAACTCAAAACTACTTATGAAAACTCATTTGGAAATCGGTGTTTCCTCTCTTGTCTAGATATGAAAACATTTTAACTCTTGGGAATACTTAGTTCCCATATAAATCTTTTGAAGAAATGAACTTCACTCTTATTCTTACTCAACTCAATGCTCAAGTCTTTAAAACAAGTTTAAAACAATTTTGAAAGACTCTAAGAACTCTCTTGACTTGACTCTTAACTCTACCTTGAATTTGAATTATGAATTCAAGGTTATGATTTGTGATAGGAATGATATCGTGATGTTTAGGACTGTTTTTATAAAGTTAAAAATGAGAAACGATCAAGAAATTGTTGTCTGGGAGCAAGTCTGTGACGTAGATATGCATTTTAATATTTGGTCGAAGTAATTTTTGAGGCAGAGGGGTCCGTGACCTCTCTGCAATGCGGAGAAAAAAAGTCTCACTTCTGAGGAACAGGTCCGCGTCACTTTTTCATTTTCTCACCTCAATTCGCCTAAAGTTGATTCTTTTTCTCAATTTGTCTTTAGATTCAAATACCTAGTACATGTAAACCAGAATCTATCCATACACGAACCTAAAATTGACAAGATTTCCTCAAGAACTCAACAATATCATCTTAACTCAAGAACTAAAGACAATTTCAAGAACAAAACTCAAGATCATCACACTTACTTTCTAGAACGAATATCACTGAAATAAACATGATTGGTGCGTGGGTGAATGAACCCAACGCTATGAAAGGCTCACATACCTCGTGGGGATTAACCCTTGGCGAACTCCACAACCAAAATTGCAAGAATTTGACGAATCCAGACTTTTCTCCTACTTTCTCCTCTTGAGTTCTTTCTCTAAAAACCCTAGCATGAAATTTGAGTGAGTAAACTGAACCAATTCAGTTTAGACCCCAAATAAACTACCAAAAATGGATTTAATTAATTGGATAATGAAAAGACCAAAATACCCTTTAAAAATCAAGGTGAATTTCCTTATCCAGACAGTGTGACTTCAAACGGGCATATCTCCCTCATACAAACTCCAAAATGAGCAAACTCGGTGGCGTTGGAAAGATAATTCAAAGAACTTTCATATAGTATATTGTAGCCCACCTAACGCATCCTGTGTTAGGAGTTATGGTCGTTTGAATTTGACCCAAAACTTATACTTAGCTTAACTTGTCAAATTTCCAAATTTGATTATTTCCAAAAACGGTTTCTCTCTAATTCTAGTTCTTTCAAATAACGGGGTGTTATAATTTTTCACCCTTGGGAACATTCGTCCTCGAATGAGATTACTCTTACTAGGCTAAGGGTGTAACATCTAACATCTAATTCAAAGACCCAACAAGTAAAATGTAAACACAACAAGTCAACTGAAAGTAAATGCCAAGAAAAGGATTAGTACCTTAATTTGGAATTTCTCCAGACTCAAAGAGATGTGGGTATCTCTTCTTCATGTCCTCCTCAGCCTCCAATGTAGCTTCCTCAACAAACTGATTTCTCCACATAACCTTGACTAAGGCTACTTCCTTGGTCCTCAACTTGAGAACTTGACAATCTAGAATCTGAACAAGAATCTCCTCATAAGATAAGCTATCATTAATACCAATATCTTAGGTAGGTATGATAAGTGAAGGATTGCCCGTGCACTTCTTCAACATGGAAATATGAAATACCGGATGAACTGCCGCTAACTCTTGGGGTAGCTATAATTCATAAGCTACATTGCAAATCCTCTTGGATATTCTGTAAGGACCAATATATCAGAGACTAAGCATCCCATTCTTACCAAATCTCATAACACCCTTCATGGGTGAAACCTTCAAGTAAACCCAATCATCTACTTCAAATTCTAAGGCTCTTATCCTAAGATCTGTATAGGATTTCTGACGACTCTGCGTTGTTTTCAACCTCTCTTGAATAACCTTCACTTTTTCCATAGCTTGATGAACTAAAGTTGGTCCTATCAACCCAGCTTCACCAACTTCAAACCATCCTATAGGAGATCTACATCTTCTCCCATAAAGAGCCTCATACAAAGCCATTTGGATGCTAGAGTGGTAACTATTGTTGTATGCAAACTCTATGAGAAGTCGGTGATCATCCCAATTACCCTTGAAATCAATCACACAAGCCCTCAACATATCATCTAAAGTCTGAATTGTACACTCTACTTCTCCATCTGTCTAAGGATGAAAAGCAGTACTCAAGTTCAACTTTGAACCTAAACCTTTCTGGAATGACTTCCAAAATTGTGCAATGAATTTTGCACCTCTATCTGAAATAATTAACACTGTGACTCCATGAAGTCTAACTACCTCTTGAAGATATAACTTAGCATAATCTTCTGCTGAATGGGTAGTCTTTACTGGCTAAAAGTGGGCTGATTTAGTCATTCGATCTACAATCACCCAAATGGAATCATGTTGCCTGCAAGATCGCGGCAAACCAGCAATGAAGTCTATATTGATCATCTTCCCCTTGTTCAAAAGACATTACTTTTTTCTTATGAATATTTGCCTTCAATTTAAGCAAAATAGGATCTTGGTCTTGTTTCTCTTTAACTCCAGACACTAATGATGGTTCAGCCCCATTTATCACCACTACTCCTCCTTAGTTGGAATCCATTAGACGAACTCCTAATCGTGCAAATCTATGCACATTTTTTGCTAACACTTTCTTTTCGTCCTCAAATGGGCGGTACTACCCATAGACAATCTGCTCAAGGCATCAGCAAGAACATTAGCCTTACCTAGGTGATAGACAATACTCATATCATAATCCTTGAGTAATTTCAACCACCTCCTCTGTATGAGATTAAGCTCCTTCTGACTAAACACATACTGAAGGCTCTAATGATCGGTGAACACAACATAAACACCATAAAGATAGTGACTAAATATTTTCAAAGCAAATACTACGGCAGCCAACTCTAGATCATGGGTTGGGTAATTCTTCTCATGAATCTTAAGCTGTCTTGAGGCATAATCTATTACATTGCCATTCTGCATTAACACACAACCCAATCCAACTCTGAATGCATCACAATACACTACAAAACCTTGCGTACCTTCAGGTAAGGTCAATATTGGGGCAGTAGTCAACGTCTTCTTCAATTCCTGAAAGCTTTTATCGCAAGTTTCAGACTATTGAAACTTAACTGTTTTTTAGTCAACTTACTCAAAGGATATGAACTAGATGAAAATCCGTCGACGAACCTTTTATAATAGCCAGCCAGTAACACCTCGGAAATCTAATGACCTAAGCTAGAGCCTAACATGTAGTCTAGTAGCCTAATGGAGTTAAAACGTAAGGTTAGAATCATAAAATAACTTTCCTAACGTAGTACTAGGGTTCTAGTGCCTAAACATCAAGGAATGACCACCTAGGACCCCCCAGGGGTCCTTTAGGAGGACCCAAGAGAAGGTCCAAAAATCTATAAAATACAGTATGACCCATGATTGGGCACCCACGAGTCGTGGGTGAAACCACGCTCTGTGGTTAGGAGGCATGGGTTGAGACTTAGTTTCCCCAAGCTTGTCCCCCAATTCACCCTCTCTGATCCAAACCATGTCCATGCAGGATGGGCCGTGGTGCCATCCAGGAGTTTTAGAAATTCTATTTTTATTAATTAAGGGTAGGGTCGGTTATTATTAGTATTTTTAGAATTATTAAAGTAATTTTAACTATTAAACAAACCTTTTAAGTCTCATAACTCACAAACTCAAAACTCAACCAACTTCCCTCCCAAAATATTCTCTCTCTAGACTCCATTGAAGAACATCAACAAGGTCAAGCTAGGGGTTCAAGATTCATCCTTTTCACTTAAATTTTGTGAGGAAAACATCAATCAAGGTATGGGAGACTTGATTTATGGAACACTTTTCTCCATAAAGCCCTTTAACTCTTTGATTTCAAATTCATAAAACTAGGGTTTTCAATCTAACCATGGGTTCTTCCTAAAAATGATTTCATTATGTTAATTGTCTTATATTATAGATGATTTGATGTTTAATGCTGATTTTTATTGTAAAATTCCCCATGAACCCATGAATTACCCCATGACCCCAATTTCATGAATTGTGATGGGTGTACTGATGCAAGATGAATACTATGAATTGTATCTATGTTAATCTAGTTATTGAATCTTGCTTTATCCATGCCTAGTGTAGTATTTCTAGGTTTAATTTGTGAAGCATGATTCATGACCCTTGAAGGGGTAATTTTCTAGGGTTTGTACATGTTGATGAAAGTTGTGTATGAACTTATGATTCACTTAGAAAGTGAAGATCCTATGACTATTGTGTAAATTGAGGCATTGTTGAAAGGCCATTCTTTCCTTACTCTTACACTTGATTATGTATGAATTTCTAGGATTATGATAATGTTGTTGTGTTGATTGAAAGACTATTCTCATGAAACACTATGAACCATAATGTGAAAGGTTTACTCGCATGGTAATGTTGATTCTAAGGTTGAAAGTACATTCTCACTTTATTGAATCTATGAGCTATTTTATGAGTTGTATTGAATAAAGGGCAAAGTATTCCTTCACACATGTAAATACAATTCAAGACTAATTATGTATAATTGGGAAATAATGGTTAGCACCGAGTGGATATGGTCAATGAGGTAGATGCCCTTCCGTCAATACAATAGGTCGGGTCATCTAAACTATTCTCATGAGATGGAAATTCCTCCGCCAATACAATAGGTTGGGTTTCTAAAAGCAATCTCCCTATCCCATAACAATGTTCCCACATAGGTCTTTAGCTAGTGGATCCACCTAATATCTATACATTTAGTTCTACCTTAGGCAAGTAGGACACATTATTTCGGTGTGGGGTTACATGACACTGGATTCCATGTAGCTCACATGGTCTATGTCGATTATGGCTACTTTCCCTATATGATAAGATAATGAATGAGACATGAACTATACTATGACTTCTTGGTGAGTTTTACTTAGTAGGAGTGGGGGTATGGGACTTCACTTTTACATTGCACAAGTAGACTTAGTAAGATGTTATGGGATGGTTTCTTTATGTTATGATGAGACATAAATGTATGCATGTATATTGGATGGATAGTTGCTATGAATGACTTTCCTTACGTTCAAGTAATGTACATGACTATTTCCTTACTTATGACTATTGAATATGATGAGGTCTAAAGATGATATGTATGACTAAGGAAGCTTCAAATGAGTATTTAGTATGGTTGGTATTATGAAATGCCAACCATACATTGCGCAAGTGTTGTTTAGGGGTTGCTAAGGTAATGATTTCACTATGTTATGAGTATAAATGTGATTATGGCTTATCTTCTACATTGAGAGTGCATGTGGAATTCCAAACTTGACAAATGCATACTTTTTAATAAAAATGTCCTTTTTATCATGTTTCAAGGATTTTATACATTCTTCTATACTTAGTACTTGATGTGCTAACCCATTTCTTTTACATCTACTATGAGTGTAGGTGCTGATCGTTGAGATGTGCTTCCACTTCCTTCAAGTGAATCTTGGGTTGACTATTCCCTAGGCTTGGTGAGTCCTCAAGTTCTAGGACAAGATGTTATTGTTTCTAGTCTCTATTGTACTTCTTATATTGAGACTCTATTGATGTAAAAAGGTCTATGTCCCTAAGTTTGTATTCACATGTTTTAGATGGTGATTGAGACAAAGTGTAGACTCTTATGATTTTCTTTTATGAAAAAGAAGTTTGACTTTGATTGTAAAAGTTTTAAACTTTTTCCGTATCATTCTTATGGCTTTATGTGTATGATTATGCTAAGGGCTTGTATGTGACCCCTTCGAGGTCAAGTACGCCATGTTACGTCTAGGGGGTACCCCTGGGTCTTGACAAATTTGCTATCAGAGCATAAGGTTTGGGGAATAGTATTTAGGTTGATGTCTAATAAACCACGTCTAATAGAGTCTTGTTCATGAGTGTGAAGCGCGCCACACTTCTGAATGAGAGGCTATAAGATGTTTAGGAACCTTCACTTCTTTCATTACTGTTTAGTCGTGCTTTGGAGTTGTCACGACCTGGGAGCACCCCCAAGTCGTAACAAGGCGTATTCGACCCCGAAGGGGTCTTATACAAGCCACATAGTCATTCATTGCATTCAATAATGATAATAGTGCGGATTAAAAACTTAATTACATCCAAACATTCAAGCTTCATTAAAACAACTTTAAAAACACACAGCGGAAGTCTAAGTCTCAGATGGCCATCTTAGACACAATCACAAAACATAAGTAGGGACACGGCCCTTTACAATCAAAAGAAGTCTATTAAGTCTATTACAAGAACCTTATCATAAAATTAGAATAGAAAAGTCTTATCCCCGACATATGAGGACATACCACAAGATCTTGGAAGAACTTCAAGTTCCAAGCTTACTATAGAACCCGCTCACTTTCCGGAACCTACACTAGTAGAAAATAGAGAAATATGGAATTAGCACAATTAAGTACTAAGTATGATGACCATGCAAAACATGCTTTAAAAGGGACATTTTGGCTAGAAACCATGCATTATGCCACTTTTTGAAGTATCATGAACAGTTGCATAAAAGACATACAAGACAAGCATAAACATCAAGTAAGTCATAATATCACCTTTAAACAATATCAACATGAAAACCTTTACCTTGGACCTTCACCTCAAGCAACCCTTATGCTATACCTCGTGCAATGTATGGATGGCGTCCCATACCACCATCCATACTAAGGCACCACATTTAGGTCACTTAAAGTAACTTATCATTCCTTTCTTTCACCTTTGCACAATATTCATACATAAGAGGTATATCATTAATTAAGACATGACAAGGGAAAATAACTCATAATATAACCCAAGTATAGCATGCATCTCATATTAAGCATTTGAGAGCCAACATTCTTTAATAACCTTATTTAGGCCACAATTGTGTCACATACATTAGGATTTAGAGAAACTCACTATGACCCTCTCCAAGCCTACTCGTGCAATGTATAGGTAGCATCCCATACTACTACCTACACTTTGTAGAGCCTATCAAGAAACCATAATGAAATCTCACATGATGGGAAGTAAGCATTTAACCGACATAGACCATGAGAGCTTGTCATGGAATCCGGTGTCATAAGTCCCCACACCGTAAAGAGGTGGTCTACTTGCCTAAGGAAGACCGGTATATATAGCTTAATGGATCCACTAGCTACCTATGCGGGCACATAGTTTATGGGATAAGGTAGACGATCATTGAAACTCATGCCTAACCATTGGGGGAGTTTCCATCTAACCAAATCCACTCGGTGCTTAGCCTACATTCCCATAGAATAGTTCGTTACCTTGACATTATCACATATGAGAGGTGCCATTGGCCTACCAACTCCAAATTACATTCATTAACACGTGAAAGGGTGCTTTAAGCCTACCGTTTCAAGGTTCATTTAGGAAAGCTCATTAACTCCTCTTGAAAGGGTGCCATGGGCCTACCGGTTCAAGTCTCATCATTAACCTTCATGGAAAGGTGCCATAGGCCTACCGACTCCAAGGTTCATTACTATCATTAATGGAAGGGTGCGATAAGCCTACCGATTCCAAGGTTCATTATTATCATGAGTGGAAGGGTGCTACTAGCCTACCGATCCGAGGATTCAACAACCAATAATATAATCATTTAAACAAGAAAATGATGCACAAGCTCTACCAATTCGAGATATGCAATAAATTGGAGAATCCTTCATATTCTATCATCAACATTCATGAGTGTCAAATTGAGAAAAATCCTTTCAATAATAACACATTTACGTTCATAACATGATCACATTAGCTCCATTAAATGTCCATTCATAAAAATGTCATGTAACACTTATATTTCTCATACTATGCCTTCAAGGCCATGGTCACAATACATTCCATAATTAAACACCTCCACCATAAGTGGATCAAACCAAGCAAGAACAATTTTTTTATCCATAATATGAGATTAAGCCAACTTACCATCCTCCAAAGCCATAATCAACAACACTCAAGTCCCAACCATTTTTCTTACCACAAGAGAATTCTTCCATAACTTGCCCATAAGGCCACAATCCTCAATTATCCATATACCAACAATTCATCATAAATAGGTATAGAAAACCATATAAATCAACAATACAATCCAATCTAAACACAATTTCATCAACATTAAATCATAGGCATTAAACCCACTTCATTAGCAAATTCTAGGCTTTTAATGAAAACATGGGTTCTTGAAGAAGTTTCATATAAAAATCATCTTAAAATCATAAATAGAACTTCAATTCACCAATATAATGACTTTGAAAACATTTTACCCATGAACCCATACCTAGAATAGAAAATAGAAGTTTTGTTCTTTGAAGACTTTTGAAACCCTTTTGAATGGACTCCTTGAAGGAAAGATAATCAAGGATCAAGGGTCACCATACCTTTGTTAAGATTCCCCAAGAAAATTGATGAAGAAACCACCTTCAATCCAAGCCCTAGCTCCAAGTTCTTTACCTTCTTAAAATGGAGTATTGTAGAGAGAAAAGTATTTGAGAGGAGGTGAGTTCTTTTTAATTTTAATTGGAGTGACTTAAAATGGAAGAATTTGGTCTAGAAGGGTTTTATAATTTCTAGGAAAGGCATACAATAAAAGGGGCTCAATTTAGGAAAATAAATAAGGACCCACTTAAAAGTTTCCACTAAACCCGTCTAAGCTCGTCCTTGCTGACAATGCTTCACTATTTTGGGCATAACTTTTTACTCCGAAATCAGAAAAGGGCAAACTCAGTGGCGTTGGAAAGAGGACTCAGATACCTTTAATTGGATAGGTAATGGTCCACCTAATTAATTTTGACCTAAAAGATATGACCATTTAAAGTTGACCCTCACTCCTAACTTAAAACTAAAAACTGTTTTTAGGGGACTGTTTTGAGGGTCTCGGTTCTAAATGATTTCATGACCTAGCTTAAGGTCTTTCTAGCTTATAAAGGTGATTAATCAACTAGCTAATCAACCCCTTAAGACCTTAAACAACACTCCAAACTTCAACGACAAGACCCTTACAACTTACTAGTTCAAACGACTAGTTTCCGGACGTCACTGTCATTTCTCATCATTTCATCAAGTTCTCAACTCCAAATTCACATGTGAGGCTCTAGTTTCACTAGTTCGTTTTTTTGGGTCGTTACAGGAGTCCTAAATCTATGAAGTCCTTTATCCTAACCCTTCTCTTGTAATTATAGGCAATGGATACAAAATGGGCTAATGCAAGGAGGGCGGGAGAGGAGAATGTGAATGAGGAAATTCCTCCCCAAGCTCCTCAAGACCCTCAAATTCCTAATGATGAAGTGGCTATGACTAATGTGGAGATAAGGGCAACTCTCCAAACATTGACTCAACTAATGACGATTCATACTCAAGTCGTCACCACTCAAGCCCAAGCTATAACGGCCCAAGCCAACCGAGAAGTTAGGCCCCGGGTAAACCCTAATGTGAACACCATGGCCTTAAGGTTGAGAGACTTTACTCGAATGAACCCTCCTATGTTCTTTGGTTCTAAAGTGAATGAAGACCCACAAGAGTTTGTGGAAGAGGTCTACAAAATAGTGGATGATATGGGGGTAACTCCTACTGAGAAAGTCGAACTAGTTGCATATCAATTGAAAGATGTGGCTCAAGTATGGTACTCTCAATGGAAGGATAATAGGGCTATAAGAGCGGATTCTATTGGTTGGGAAGTGTTCAAGAAAGCATTCCTTGATTGGTTATTTCCTCCTGAGAAGAGGGAGGCCAAAGTTAAGGAATTCATCAACCTTCGTCAAGGAGGTATGAGTGTCCAAGAATACTCCTTGAAATTCACTAAGTTGCCCAAATATGCCCCATCTTTGGTGTCTAACCCAAGGGATGAGATAAGTCAGTTTGTAACGGGTGTGTCCGATTCCATTGAAGAAGAATGTCGTGCGGCTATTCCACATAGTATTTCTTTACTGTAGTTTATTTAGTATGCTTATGATATGCCAGAAGGGTTAGTTTGGGTCACTCGTGATCCTAGGTCTCGTGTCTGCGTCTTAGGGATAGCTCGGGGCGTGACAAACTTGGTATTAGAGCATTAGGTTCAGGAGTCTTGGGATGTCTGAAAAAGCCGCACTAAGTAGAGTCCTTATCATAGGTGTGAAGTGCACCACATCTAATGGAGGCTACAAAGTGTTTTAGGAAAAACTTCATTTTCTTGTTACTTTTATCAGGCGTAAGATATGATCTAATTCCTCGTTTCTAATTCTACATTATGTGTTTCAGATCATGCTTCCTCATAGAGCTAATGCCAGGAATGCGAATGCCCGAAATGCTAGCGAGCTACTCCAGTCCCAGATCAAGAAGTTTCAAATATAGAGTTTCGGAACGCCATTCAACTGTTGGCTCAAAGTGTGACCAACCAGAACAATCTGCAGGTCCCGATTCCTATTAATGCTAATGTTGGGTCAGCTGCAGCTAGAGTTTGGGATTTTGTTAGGATGAATCCGCCTGAGTTTTTAGGGTCGCAATTTGGAGAAGATCCCCAAAACTTCATAGAGGAGGTCAAAAAGATCTTTGGAGTAATGCAAGTGACTGGTAATGATAGGGTTGAGTTGGCATCTTACCATCTTACGGATGTGGCTTATATTTGGTTTACTCAATGGAAGGAAAACAGGGGTACGGATGTGGCTCCTATCACTTCGGAGTGTTTTAGTGAGACTTTCCTATACAGGTTCTTCCCAAGAGAGTTGAGGGAGGCAAAAGCTCAGGAGTTCATGACTTTGAGGTAAGGTAACATGACAGTCCAAGAGTACGGACTCAAATTCACCCAACTCTTTAGGTATGCTCCTCGCATGGTTGTCGATTCCAGGGCTCAAATGAACAAGTTTCTATATGGAGTGTCGGACTTAGTGAAAACAGAGTGCAAGAATGCTATGTTGCTGGAAAATATGAATATCCCTAGGCTCATGACTCATGCTCAACAGGTTGAGGGAGATAAGCTCAGGGAACAGGCTAAGGAGAACAATAAGGCTAGGACTAGGAATTATGAGTATTCTCAACAGTAATCAGGTGGTGGAAATCGCTCTCAATCTCAGCAAATATCCAGCACCTTCATCAGCTAGTGTTCCTTGATCAACGAGTTTCTAAAAGTCTTTCCAGACGATCTTTTCGGAGTCCCTCCTGGGAGATAAATAAACTTCGGCATAGATATTCTTCCCGGTACTCGTCCCATCATTATTCCGCCATATAGAATGGCTCCAACAGAGTTGAAAGAGTTAAAAGAGCAGTTGAAAGATCTTCTTGAGAAAGGTTTTGTTCGACAAAGTGTCTTACCTTGGGGAACTTCGGTCTTGTTTGTGAGAAAGAAGGATGGCTCTCTTAGAATGTGTATAGATTAACGTCAGTGGAACAAGGTTACTATCAAGAATAAGTATCCTTTTCTGAGAATTGATGATTTTTTTATCAACTTCAGGGTGCCACTTGTTTTTCTAAGATAGACCTTAGATCTGACTATCATTAGTTGAGAGTAAGAGAAAGTGATATCCCTAAGACAGCTTTCAGCACCCGCTATGGTCATTATGAGTTCCTAGTTATGTCCTTTGGTTTAACCAATGCTCCTGCAACATTCATGGACCTTATGAATAGAGTATTCAAGCCTTATTTAGATATGTTTGTTATTGCATTTATGAATGAGATTCTAATATATTCGAGGAATGAGGAAGATCGTGCTAGTCACCTCAAAATAGTTCTCCAAACTCTCAAGTATAAGGAGTTATATGCTAAGTTTTCTAAGTGTGAATTTTGGCTTGAGTCTGTGGCATTCTTAGGCCATATTATTTAAGGTGATGGAATTAGAGTTTATACTCAAAAGATAGAGGCAATGCAGAACTAGCCTAGACCCACGTCTCCAATTGATATTAGGAGTTTATTAGGATTGGCTGTGTCACGACCCAGGGGTACCCCTTAGACGTAACACGATGTACTTGACCCCGAAGGGGTCGCATACAAGCCCTAAGCATAATCATACACATAAAGCCATAAGAATGATGCAGAAAAAGTTTAAAACTTTTACAATCGAAGTCAAACTTCTTTTTCATAAAAGAAAATCATAAAAGTCTAGACTTTGTCTCAATCACCATCTAAAATATATGAATACAAACTTAGGGACAAAGCCCTTTTTACATCAATAGAGTCTCAATATAAGAAGTACAATAGAAACTAGAAACAATAACATCTTGTCCTCAAACTTGAGGACTCACCAAGCCTAAGGAATAGTCAACACAAGCTTCACTTGAAGGAAATAGAAGTACGTCTCAACGATCGGCACCTACACTCATAGTAGATGTAAAAGAAATGGGTTAGCACATAAAGTACTAAGTATGGAAGAATGTATAAAATCCTTGAAACATGATAAAAAGGACATTTTTGTTAAAAAGTATGCATTTGTCAAGTTTGGAAATCCATATGCACTCTCAATGTAGAAGACAAGCCATAATCACATTTATACTCATAACATAGTGAAATTATTACCTTAGCAACCCCTAAAGAACACAATGCAACGTATGGTTGGCATCCCATAATACCAACCATAATAAGTACTCATTTGAAGCTACCTTAGTCATACATATCATCTTTAGACCTCATCTTAATCAATAGTCATAAGTAAGGAAATAGTCATGTACACTACTTGAACATAAGGAAAGTCATTCATAGCAATTATCCATCCAACATACATGCATACGTTCATGTCTCATCATAACATAAAGAAACCATCCCATAACATCTTACTAAGTCTACTTGTACAATGTAAAAGTGAAGTCCCATACCCCCACTCCTACTAAGTAAAACTCACCAAGAAGTCATAGTATAGTGCATGTCTCATTCATTATCTTATCATATAGGGAACGCAGCCATAGCCGACATAGACCATGTGAGCTACATGGAATCCGGTATCATGTAACCCCACACCGAAATAAGGTGTCCTACTTGCCTAAGGTAGAACTAAATCTATAGCTATTAGGTGGATCCACTAGATAAAGACCTATGTGGGCATATAGTTATGGAATAGGGAGATTGCTTCTAGAAACCTGACCTATTGTATTGGCAGAGGAGTTTCCATCTCATGACAATAGTTTAGATGACCCGACCTACTGTATTGATGGAAGGGCATCTACCTCATTGATCATATCCACTCGGTGCTAACCATTATTTCCCAATTATACATAATTAGTCTTGAATTGTATTTACATGTGTGAAGGAATACTTTGCCCTTTATTCAATACAACTCATAAAATAGCTCATAGATTCAATAAAGTGAGAATGTACTTTCAACCTTAGAATCAACATTACCATGCGAGTAAACCTTCCACATTATGGTTCATTGTGTTTTATGAGAATAGTCTTTCAATCAACACAACAACATTATCATCATCCTATATAATTCATACATAATCAAGTGTAAGGGTAAGGGAAGAATGACCTTTCAACAATACCTCAATTTACACAATAGTCATAGGATCTTCATTTTCTAAGTGAATCATAAGTTCATACACAACTTTCATCAACATGTACAAACCCTAGAAAATTACCCCTTCAAGGGTCATGAATCATGCTTCACAAATCAAACCTAGAAATACTACACTAGGCATGGATAAAACAAGATTCAATAACTAGATTAACATAGATACAATTCATAGTATTCATCTTGCATCAATACACTCATCACAATTCATGAAATTGGGGTCTTGGGGTAATTGTTGGGTTTATGGGGAATTTTACAATAAAAATCACCATAAACATCAAATCATCTATAATATAAGACAATTAACATAATGAAATCATTTTTAGGAAGAACCCATGGTTAGATTGAAAACCCTAGTTTATGAATTTGAAATCAAAGAGTTAAAAGGGTTTTATGGAGAAAAGTGTTCCATGAATCAAATCTCCCATACCTTGATTGATGTTTTTCTCACGAAATTGTGAAAAAGGATGAATCTTGAACCCTAGCTTGACCTTATTGATGTTCTCCAATGGATTCTAGAGAGAGAATATTTTGGGAGGGAAGTTGGATGAGTTTTGAGTTTGTGAGTTATGCGAGTTAAAAGTACATTAATATATCTAAAATAACTAATAATAATTGTCCCTACCCTTAATTAATTAAAACAGAATTTACAAAAACACCCCTTCCTTGGCTGAACCCAAACCAACTTTTATAGGTGGGTGATCCACGGACCCATCCACGGATCGTGGATGGGACCACTGCCCATCCTACATGGGCGTGGTTTGGATCAGAGAGGGTGAATTGTGGGACAAGCTTGGGGACACTAAGTCTCGACCCATGCATCCTAATCACGGAGCGTGGTTCCACCCACGACTCGTGGGTGCCCAACCGTGGGTCATGCTGTATTTTACAGCTTTTTGGACCTTTCCTTGGGTCCTCCTCAAGGACCCTTTTGGGGGGGGGGGGTCCTAGGGGGTCAAGCCTTGACGTTTAGACACTAGAACCCTAGTACTACATTAGGAAAGTTATTTTAGGATTCGAACCTTACGTTTTAACTCCAATAGGCTACTAGACTACATGTTAGGTTCTAGCTTAGGTCATTAGACTTTCGGGGTGTTACATTATCTCCCCCTTGGGAACATTCATCCCCGAATGATGATGTAAACACCAAACTAAGTTAGAAACTCTAGACTAACAACCCATCATGCATGAAACTTCAAAATGTGCGAAACTTAAAAATGCACTTATCACATCATGTACAATCCAAAAGGAGGGAACTTCAACTCCGTTTTACAACATGGCCAATGCAATACAAAAAGTAGGAACTACATCTACTAATCCAATATGCATTAAACTCATCAATTCACATAACATGGGAGGAACTACCTTCTCCAACTCAAGCAAGCTCAATGCATCAATATGGAGCCAATAAGCCATTTATCAAGACATAACTAAGCATGTCCATCAATTCACTTTATGAAGTAAAAAAATGCAATCATCATACTAAAGTGCAAATCAACATGAGGAATATATAATTCATGAAAACTCAATATATGTTAAACATGAATTCTCACAAGGACATGCATAATATAAGGAAATCATAGACAATTCATACAATACACATGACTCCCAAAACACAAAAATATAAGAGGGACTATTTACCTCAAGCTTGAATAGGAGTAGAAGGAAAAAGATGAGGATAACGAGAGTTCATATCGGCCTCGGCCTCCCATGTAGAACCCTCAACTAAGTGGTTCCTCCATAAAACCTTAATGGAAGCTACTTCCTTGTTGCTCAACCTCTTAACTTGCCGATCTAGAATTTCCACTGGAATCTCTTCATTGGCAAGGTTTACATCAACTCCTAAACCTTATAAAGGAAGGATGGATACTGGATCACCAATACACTTTTTAACCATGGAAACATGAAATACCGAGTGAATCAGGGCCAACTCATTTGGCAAGTCTAGTTCATAGGCAACTTTCCCAATACACTTCAAAATTCGATAGGGACCCACAAATCGGGGACTAAGTTTCCCCTTCTTGCCAAACCTCATCACACCCTTCATGGGTGAGATTTTCAAGTAGACCCAATCACCAATCTTAAATTCAAGATCCCTCTTTCTAACATCGACATAAGATTTTTGCTGACTTTGGGCCTTTTTCAACCTTTCTCTAATAAGTCAAACTCTTTCAGTGGCATCATAAACTAGTTCGAGACCAATTAGAGAAAACTCACCTACCTCAAACCACCCAACCGGAGATCTACACCTTCTCCCATTAAGTGCTTCAAACAGAGCCATGACAATGCTAAGAGTGGTAACTATTATGGTAGGCAAATTCTATCAGGGAAAGATGGTCATCCCAATTACCCTTGAAATCAATCAAGCACGCCCTCAACATGTCCTCTAAGGTTTGAATGGTCTGTTCCATTGACCATCCGCTTGAGGGTGAAAAGTGGTACTAAGTTTAACATTGGTACCAAGCCCTTGTTGGAATGCCTTCCAAAAATGTGAAGTAAATTGAGCACCCCGGTCCAAAATGATAGACAAAGGTACCCCATGTAACTTCACTACCTCCTTGATGTACAATTTGGCATAGTCTTCCTCCGCAAAAGTAACCTTAACGGGAATGAAGTGGGATGATTTAGCATTCTATCAACAATGACCAAATAGAATCATGTTGCCTTCAAGTACGAGGCAAACCCACAACAAAGTCCATATTCACCTCCTCCCACTTCCAAGTGGGAATATTGATATCTTGGAACAAACCCCCGGTTTAGGTGTTCGGCCTTGACTTGTTGGCAATTCGTACATTTGGCCACAAAACCCGTTATATCCTTTTTCATGCCATTCCACATTGATGAACTGAAATGAAATGATGGGGAATACCCATACTCTATGAATATATATGAAAAGTGAGAGTTTAACAACAACTGAAAAGTCAAACTCGAATACTAAAGCCGAAACTAACTATGTCTGAATTAAAGCCTCTAACTGACTAGAAATGTTAGGACATGCCCAAGCTAGATCTAGCAAATATTGAAAACTAAAGACTAAAAGCAAAGGGAAATAATCATGTCAATCGTCCTTGAAGAATGAGGACTCACCACTGATGTTGTTGAATTGAAGAGCGGGAATCGATCTATGCGTGACCTAGAAGCTGAGAACATGAACCTACATCACGAGAAGATGTAGCACAGAGTATACGTCAGAACTTGAAAGTTACTGAAAGAGTAAAACTGAACAACAATCATAACTGAACTAAAGCATATATCTGAGCAATGATAAGATAAGCACGGTATTGTACTGGAAATACTGAACATGAACTATCTGAATGCAATGACCATGTTTATAACATGCTAAAACTGAAATCTGACTGTATGTGATAACATGGTCAATACAATAGAATCTGATCAAAAGTGAGCTACTAATAACCGACATAAAATCATATGAGCTAAATATGGAGTCCGATGTATACTCCCCATCGAGAGGACCCAACATACCCTGCTAGAGGTATAGAGGCACGACTGGCGTGATCATTAAACTGAAGCCCACAGAGGGGACTTACAACGTATGGGGCACGTAGTTCTGGGACTATGAGGGTGACTGACCCTAGTCCAACTCGGTATTAAGCTTCTCCCACTTGATTATGTAATTCATAATTTATTACTGAATTTCTGTAAATACTGGATAGCTCAAAATACTAACATGCTAACTGAAAATGCAACATTAATGTGCTGATAATGAAACATTCAAATATGAGGCATGTATATCTGAAATATCTGACCTAGCATGTGCATTTCAAGAATTAAAAGAACTACATAGCTAGGGTTCTGAATTTATGAAATAATCTACGCAAAACCATACTAAAATCATGATAATCTGATTAGGAACATTAAAGTAACTAATTCGTATTGATCTGCTGAGATTCTAGAAAACCTAGGTCTAGATAATATTGAGGGAATCAAGAATCTGACTGAATTCTAGGGACCTAATGGGTGAAAGGAACCCACTAGTGAAATCCCACATACTTGGTGATGAATTCCACGAAGAAATCTTTCGATTTCGGGGCTAGAACTGTAATATCCCGAAAACTAGTGAACTAAACTAGAAAGTTCTAAAGCCTTGTGGTAGGGTTTTGGAGTTTGGTATGAGGGTTAAAAATCATAAAAATGATTCCCATACTTAGAATGAGTATTTTAGAGTTAGGGAGTCGTGGTACGAGCCCCCAAGGACCACCTAAGGGGTCCTTGAGGAGGACCCCATAACAGCCCAAAAGCTGTCCAAAACAGTGCCTCCCACGAAGGGCATCCATTAACCGTGGATGGACCCATGCCCCATGGGAAGAGGTCATGGGTCAAGGCCTGAAGGTTCCTACAACTTTTAGCTCCAGTACTTCACCCACGAAGGACCAGTATGGTCCGTAGACCCACCCACGGTCCGTGGGTGGAGGTCTCATGGGTTGGGGCAGATTTTTAGTAAAGTGTTTTAAGTTAGGGGCTTAAGGGTTAATTGGTAATTAGTTAAGGGTTAAGGGAGGTCAGTTAGTTAGTTATTAAACCACCTATATAAGCCTAGACACCCCTAAACTAAGTGTTTCAAGCTTGGTTAGGGCTTTGATTTAAGGTATGTTAGCTTATTCAGCTATGGGTTCTTTCACCCATAGAGCCCCCCCTGGATTTCCCCCAATTGTGAAGTCAAAAACCCAATTCTAGCTAAGGTTTCTTCCTACATTGTGGGTAGAGTTTGAGTATGATTCCAATCTATTGGATAATACTTAATTGTGATTGAATTAGCATTGAATTATGATATTATGATGAATTTGTGTGAATTCCATGGTTAAACCTAGTCTAATTGATGAATTTGATATCTTGTGGGTTTATGCCATGAGAGGTGAAATTGAGGATTCATAGTTGATCTTTTAAAGTCAATTTCATGTGTAGTAATTTTTCAATATTAGGAACCTATGGGCATGAATTGAACTAGACTCTATTATATATGGTGGATCTTGACTTGTAAAGTTGAAGTTGAACATTATGATGAATTATCACTAGAATCACCTAGTAATGGAGAATGTGATTAGAATACCTTGAAATTTAGGTATCAATGAAGGTAGTAAGAAGTAAAGCTTGGGTGTAGGGCTTGTAGTCATGAATGTTGATCACTAGGAGTTTTGAGAGTAAAGCCAATGTGATGAACTAGATGTGTTAAGGCTTTGGGAGTAAAGTCTAAATGTGAATAGAAGGCTAATCAATAGAATTGTGATGAAAGACCTTTACCTACCTAATTCACCTTAGGAATTATAGATGGTAGGAAGTCATAGAATCACTTGAGTCATGATGATACTCATGTCTAATGTATAATTCTAGACATGATATTAGGCATGAGTATGAACTTAACATGAAAGGTGTTTTCACATAGTAATGGTTCTAAGGTTGAAAGGCTTTTCTCACCTAAGGAAACCTAAGGCTAAAGAGCCTTCATACCTAGGTCATGGATGGTTATAGTTGCTCACGCATTGTCTAAAAGAGGTATTTTAATGAATTAGCATGGATTGGTTGTCAAGGACATCTTTTCATAAAACCTGAGTCGAAGTAGAGACTTAATGATTATCTTGTGGGATTTAGGCCTAGCACCGAGTGGATATTGAAATGAGATGGAGGTTCACACCTAGTTGAGTTTGGGCTTCCATGGAGGTTCCCACCTAGTTGAGTTTGGGTTTCCAACATGGGATCCCTCACCTAGAAGAGTCTGGATTTCCCAAAGTGAGTCTCATGAGATGGAAGCCTTCACCTAGTGGAGCTTTGGGTTTTTAGAAGCAATATTTGTATCCCATAACTACGTGTCTTGTAGGAAAGTTAGCTAGTGGATCCAACTAAGCTAACAAATCGATTCTACCTTAGGCAAGTGGACCAACCCTTGACGGTGTGGGTAACACCGTGAGAGATCATGTGATAGCTCATATGTTCTTATGTCGGTTAAGGCTATATCCCAACTACAACAAGATTAGTAATGAACTAAGATTATGCTTAATGTAGCATCTCCAAGAGTTCAAACCTCATGGACAAAGATTATGCTTGAGAAAGCATCTCCTAGAGTCCAACATAATTAATGGTCTAAGATTGTGCTTGAAGAAGCATCTCCTAGAGATCAAACTTAGTGGATAAGATTATGCTTAAGGAAGCATATCCTAGAATCCAAGACGATAAATGAACTAAGATGTGCTTGAAGTAGCATCTCCTGGTATTCAAATTAAATGGACTAAGACTACGCTTGTGGAAGCATCTCCTAGAGTTAAAAATCATTAATGGACTTGGACATGCTTAGGGAAGTATCTCATAGGGTCCATCTTAATAGTGAACCTAGACATGCTTAAAGAAGTATCTCATAGGGTTACCCTAATAATGAACTATGATGTGCTTAAGGAAGTACCTCATAGTGTTCTAAGGTTTAAACAGAGGGACTAGTTTCCAACTAAGAAGTATGAGTATGAGGACCTAAAAGTGGTACTTAGTATGAATGGTATTATGGGATTCCCTTCATGCATTGCACAAGTATGACTTAAACATTATTCAAGAAAGTGTTCTCTTTTATGATGCATGTTTAGACAGGATTGTGCTAGAGTTGCCTTCCTTGTAATGTTATGATTGACTAAAGGTGAGAGATTCCCTTGGTTATGAAGTTAGCTAAGAACATGACCAATGAGTGGTAAGTATGCATATGGTGACTTCAAGGTTAGATGCCTTTCATGTATTGCACAAGTGTGCTTTGAGGTTACTTAGAAGTATAGTGCTCTTAGTACATGAAGCCTAGGTCTTGACTATGCATATAGACTATGATTAAGATGACCAAAAAGGGATGCTTAGCTTGGATGGTATTATGGGATGTTATTAATGCATTGCACAAGTATGCTTTGGAGGATACTTGAGAATAGTCCTATTATGGTACAAATGACCAAGAGTTGAATAATGCTTATGTTGGAGACTTTGCTAATTATTATGATATTGTCTCGTATGCTTATAATTGATGTTTTATGAAATGTTTCATATGATTTTGGATTATCTCTTATATTGACTAACCCTTATCTTATGCTCTTATGATTATACTAGCTAACATATTTAGTACATTTTATACTAACACATACTTTGCCTACATTCTAATCAAATGTAGGGTTTCGGAGATTGAATTCCATTCTTGGAGGATAGGTTTCTAAGGAGCAAAGGAGTTAAATATTTGGTGAGTCCTCATAGCTTCGAGGACAAACCCATTATTTCCTTTATGTCTTTTATTTCATGTCATGAGACTGTTGTATTGGCTGTGTCCCAAAGGTTTTAATTCAAGTTAAGTTTAGATGGTTTGAGACAAAAGTGTAGTAAAGACTTTTGCTTGCATTTTATAAAGACTTCGATTGTATGGATAAAGTTTTTAAATTTTTCGTACTTTCATATTAATTTATGTTCATGATATGTTAAGGTCTTATATGAGACCCCTTCGGGGTCAAGTGCTCCATGTTACATTTAGGGTGTACCCCTAGGTTGTGACAAGAACTGATGGAAACTTGTTGCGTGCTTGAAGAGGGGTTTGGTCGACTCTTTCTCATTCTGCATTCTAAGTTTTCTAAATTTTGGTAAATGATTTGCTTAGGGTAGATTCCAATTAAGGTCCTAGGCTTGAATTAGTTTAGGGTTCCAACGCATAGGGAAAAGACCAAACGACCCCTGACTTAACTACTTCCGGGGGTCAATGACGGACCACGGGTGGATCGACGGTCAGTGCTGGTCGGTCGTCGTTCGCGACTGGGACTAAAGTTTGAGGGGTCTGATTCACAAACCAGGACCACGCCCAAATGACGTTAGTACATTGAATGTACGAACATGCGAGGGGAAAACAAAACATGACATAAGCTTGAACTGAATTCTGAAGAAACACTTACCTCAACTTTACGGAACTCATGGATACTCAACTCAATGCATAAATAAAAAACAGTAAAGATGTAGTTTATATAAAGCATTTAAAACAGTAGGTAGCAACTCAATGTATTGAAAAATACAATAACAACTCAATATGTGTGTGTATGTATATATATATATATATATATATAAAGTAATATACTTCTGTGGGAGTTTCTCTAACCGACAACCATCACTATGAGCTATGTGATGGTACAACGTCTCGCACACGCTGCCAGAACTCTTTTATAACTTGCCAGGATATAGAATGCCTCAACTAAGTGGATCCACTAGTCTATGCTAAAAATAATTAAGAAATCATCTAAAAGGTATGACCCTTTCTACCCACGATGACTACATGGTTTATGGAGACTTGATTTATTATGAACTCATCCCCATATCGGTGCTCAATACTACTCCCAAAATATACTCAGCTCATATGTTTGAAAACATAAATCTTTCTCCGTGGTTTGAGATTATTCCTCAAAAAGCTTATGTCACACCCCAAGCTACCCCCAAGACGCGGACACGGGACCTAGGACCACAAGTGATCCCAAGCTAACCCTGCTGGCATGATCATGAGCATACTAAAGATAATAAACTGATGCGGAAGCTAAATCATAAATAAATCTGAAAAGATGGGGAATACCCATATACTATAACTGAATATATGAAATCTGAGAGTTTAATACAAAGAAGTTATCAAACTCAAATACTAAGCTGAATCTAACTATGTCTGAAATAAGCCTCTAAACTGACTAGAAATGTTGGGACATGCCCCAACTAGATCTAGCAAAACTGAAACTAAAGACTAAAAATACTGAAAAGAAACTCATGACTATTGTCCTCGAAGAATGAGGACTCACCACTGATGCTG
>NC_064291.1:21072034-21109539 GCF_019186545.1 Solanum stenotomum | reverse complement strand
AAGAATCTGACTGAATTCTAGGGATCTAATGGGCGAAAGGAACCCACTAGTGAAATCCCACATACCTGGTGACGAATTCCACGGAGAAATCTTTCGATTTCGGGGCTGGAACTGAAGAAACCTCGTTGCGTTCTTGAACTAGGGTTCTTGACCTTTTTCTCCTCTCTTGCTTCTAATTTTCTAAGTTTGATTAATGATTTTGACTAAGGTAAGTTCTAGTTATGTTTCTAGGCGTAAACTGATTAAAACCTCCTGATTTAGGGTTTAAACGACGTATCTAAGGGGTTAAACGAAATAGGAAAAGACCAAAAGACCCCTGAATTAACTGCTGTCGGAGTGATCTACGGATTGGACCTACTGGCCGTAGGTCAATCTACGGTCCGTAGATTGCGTCCGTAAGTCAAGCCTGTTGACAGGCCTTCACTAAAACGGGCATAACTTTTTACTCGGAGGTCAGAATTTAGCAAACTCGGTGGCGTTGGAAAGATAATTAAATTATATATCTAACCATAGGTTATGGGACACAAAATTAATTTTGTACTAAAAGTTATGACCATCTGAAGTTGACCCATCAGAATTTTCAGCTAACTGGCTACTAACCTTCGATCTACGGTCAGACCTACGGACCGTGGATCGAACGACGGTCCGTGTTGGTCAAACGTAGTTCATGTCAGAGGCTGGGTAAAGGAGGTCTTGATCCACGGACACAGACCACGGACCGTGGTCTGATCTACGGACCGTGGGTCTGTCCGTGAGTCGAGACTTAACCAATTTTCTGAGCTGGCTGGGGAGGGGTTGCAGTGGCGAACCACGGACCACCAGCACGGGCCGTGGTCTGACCTACGGTCCGTGGATGGTGACCGTAAGTTGCACCTGCAACTTCTCAAAATCTGCTTTTTTGTCTATTTTGAATACGGGGTGTTCCAGCTTTTCTCTTAAAAGAGAGGGAACTCAAAACTACTCATGAAAACTCATTTCGAAATCGATGTTTCCCTTCTTGTCTAGACTTAGTTCCCATATAAATATTTTTAAGAAATGAACTTCATTGTTACTCTTAATCAACTCAATGCTCGAGTCTTTAAAACAAGTTTAAAACGATTGTGAAAGACTTTTGAAGGAATCTAAGAACTCTCTTGACTTGACTCTTAACTCTACCTTGAATTTGAATTATGAATTCAAAGTTATGATTTGTGATAGGAATGGTATCGTGATGTTTAGCAGTGTTTTTAGATAGTTAACCAAGAGAAACGATCAGACGTGGAGATGCATTTTAATATTTGGTCGAAGTAATTTTTGTGGCAGAGGGGTCCGCGACCTCTCTGCGACGCGAAGAGAAAAAGTCCCACTTTTGAGGAACAGGTTCGCGACGCGGACCTGGAACCCAGATTCTGCCGACTTTTTTTCTTCTTCATTTTCTCACCTCAATTCACCTAAATTCAATTCATTTTCTCAATTTGTCTTTAGATTCAAATACCCAGTACATGTACACCAGAATCTATCCATAGACGACCTTATAATCGATAGGATTTCCTCAAGAACTCAACAATATCATCTTAACTCAAGAACTAAAGCCAATTTCAAGAACACAACTCAAGATCATCAAACTTTCAACTTTTTAGAACAAATCTCGCTGAAATAAACATGATTGATGCATGGGTGAACGAACTCAACGCTATGAAAGTCTCACATACCTCGTGGGGATTAACCCTTGGCAAATTTCGCAATCAAAATCGCAAGAACTTGACGAATCTTGACTTTTCTCCTCTTTTCTCCTCTTGAGTTCTTTCTCTAAAAACCCTAGCGTGAAATTTGAGTGTGTAAACTGCACCAATTCAGTTGATACCCCCAAATAGACTACTAAAAATGGATTTAATTAATTGGGTAATGAAAACACCAAAATACCCTTCAAAAATCCAGGTGACTTTCCTTATCCAGACAGCCCGACTTCAAACGGGCATATGTCCCTCATACGAACTCAAAAATGAGCAAACTCGGTGTCGTTGGAAAGATAATTCAAAGACCTTTCATATAGGATCTTGTATACCACCTAAATCATCCTATTCTAGGATTTATGGTCATTTGAAGTTGACCCAAAAACTTATACTTAGCTTAACTTGTCAAATTTCCAAATTTGATTATTTCCAAAAACGGTTTCTCTCTAATTCTAGTTCTTTCAAATAATGGGGTGTTACATGTAGAAAGAAAAACCAGTATAGTATAAGAATAAAAGTACTACTATGACAGACACCACTAAGCCTAAACCCTTCGAAAAGCAAGAGAACACTCTACTACAACCTTCTACCTTAATCGGTGATCTCCATGCTTAAGCATTTTCTGTAATTGATGAAATCGGTTTATTTTTTCTTCTGAGCTTTGAACGGCAAATTATCTTATGTATTTGCCAATAATAATTTTACCTCATGCACGTGATATTTATAAGCCAAAAGTTTGCCTAGAGTTTTGTAGAAAGCTCAAAAGTTATGTTGGAGAATGGAGAGACATTCTTAAAATGCATTTTAAAACACCTTTCATTTTTAGTATTTAATATAATATAATATGATATAATTATTATTTAATATTTAATTGCTTAGATATTTGATAACATTTTGAATTAAGATAGGGGTAAAATAGTATTTCAACTTTTACTTTTGTGGCTTCCCACTTTTAGTATAATACTAGTCTCACGGCATGTGTGTTGCACGTGTGTATTGTATCATATCATATACAATATTGGAAATAGAATTAATATTACTAAATTAAAGCTTTTTAGTAAATAATTATAATTGAAAGAACATAGGAAAAGTGATTATAAATTATTAATACATATTATCATAGAGTTACTTATTTTTTAGATCAAAATGACAAGATATCAATGAAACTTTTCAAAATACATTCAAAGTTTAAATATGGGGAGAAAATGACATATCTTTAGTAGTGTTGTTTTTTACTTCACTCAATTTTGTAAACAAATAGCCTTTCCTCTTGAGGTTATGACCATAAATGATGGACACCATTTAAGTACAATTTTTCTCTTAATTCATACTTGAAATTTAATATGTGCATGACACTAATAACGATAACCATAAATATTTCAATATTTTATCTTTATACGCAATTTATCTTTTAAAAATAATTATTACTCAATTAATATTTGAGTAAGGCTATCATAGAGAGGTAGTTTTACCAAAAACAAAATGTACTTCTATAGTGAATGTCAACACTGTTATAAGTAGAATGTTATAGAGACAAAAAATATAAACTCAAAAATTAGTTCTAAAGAAAAATAGGAGATTATAGTGAAATGTTGTTATAACGAATGGTAGTTAAATAGAGGTTTCAGTGTATGTCAACTATTTAGCTTGATAAATTCTTTGTTATATATATATATATATATTGTCGCATGCATATCATATAGTTGTTGTCTAATGAAAGTATCAAGTATCTTATAGAAGTTGTATCGTGATATAAAATATTGAACTTTTTCAATAAAAAAATAACAGATGAATAAAATTTGTAGTATTATTCATAGAATTTTTAATTTGATTTAATATCATTTTATGAACAATCTTCATTTTCTTATTTATTTTATATGGCTAGCAATTAGTGTATCTTGCGACATTACTTTTTCTCAGATTAAAATTAACACAAAATGTAATAGGAAATTCATACTTAAAATAATTCATACTCAATATAAATATAAAAAAAACATATGGAACAATTCATAGACAATTAAGAAGGAAGACGAAAATAGTTCATGCTATATCCACTCTAGTGTTCCATTTGTTGAAATCTCAACACTTTACTTTCTCCGTTCATTTTTACTTAAATTTCTATCAAAAAAATAATTATCATCATTGATATATTATCATATTATAAGTAAAAGTGAAAATCTATTTTTGAAATAGTGGATTAAACATCAAAACTAATAATTCAATGGACTACGTCGATGCCCGCTGGTTTAGCAAAATTATTCTTCATTAAGGGTAAAAAAATAAAAAATGGAAAAATAAAGAAGAAATATCTTACCTCAATCATGTGCCCTTTTTCGTATTTTTTTTATTACTATTGTCTCTATCACAACTTGATCTATTAATTTTTTAAAAAAAAATAATCCACGATCTGTGTATTCGTCACTTTTCACTCGCTATGTGAACACAAATTATTAAATTCTCTCTCGAATGAAAACAAATAACAAATTAATTAAAGAATCAAAACAAGAAAATGAAACGAAAATCCCCTTGGACTATATTTAGAAGTTCTCTGTGTGAAGCAAAGTTCATAGTTAATTGCACATTTCTCTGTTCTCTTCTTTTCTTCTTTAATAGAAAGCCAATATCTAAATTCCAAAGAGTATCGGCGAAATATGTCAATGGATTAGGGATGATTCATTTATGAAACTTTTGAGTGATCTCAAATACTCTCATAAAAGAGATCCCCAAGAATTTATAAGGAGCGGATGGTTGTGATTTATGACCGAATAAAGATGGAGGTTTAAATTGTTGTGACCATTCATAGGAAATAAGTCTTTTTAAAAATAAATAAAATATGTAGGTTAATTAAAAGTGTATTAATGTTCTAAAATTATACAAATAATATTGAAGTATGTATGTGATGAAAATCATAAGAGGAAAACACGAGTATGAATTGATGAATAATTTGCTACAATTTGTTCACCAATTCTTTATTATGTAGTACCTAGAATTTCGTTGAATTTTGAACTTAATCAATTGTTGCAAATAACACTTGAGATTTTTTAAGAAGAAGAAGAGTAGAAAAATTTAAAAATTGTAGTTAAAAAGTGAGAGGAAACCCCTCTATTTATAGCTAACAAATAGTAGTATGAGTAGGTGTTAATTGTGCCTTATCAGAAAAGTCACAACCCTTCGAAACAGGCACTACTCATCGGAAAAATCACAACCCTTTTAAAAAGTTACGACTTATCAAAAAAGGCAAAATCCTTTGAAAAAGTCACAGCACTTTGAAAAAATCACAACCCTTCTGAAAAGTCAAAACTCATTGGAAATGTCACAACCCGTCAAAAAAGTCTCAACCCTTCAAAAAAAGTCACAATTCATCGGAAAAGTCACAACCCTTTGATGTGAAAAGGTATCTACATTTAATATAATACAAGTAATTAATTAAATAAAAATAAATAAATTATGTATTTTTAATTGGGGGTATTATAGTAATTCAACATTCATGTTTGGAATTCATGCTTTCAAGGTACTAATAGATATAGTTATAAATAGATATAGATGATGATGATTTATATATACTCACGTCATATTGGCCCAATAAAGACCCAAGTGTTGTTGCTTCTAAACAACCACATAAGTATACCTGAACATACAAGTGAAAAAAGTGACTTCGTACAACTTGTGATTAATCATTAACTGGATCAAACTATCACAATCATCTAAATATGAAATAAAATTTAATGTTATAATTATTAACTAAAATTAAATGAATATAATCTAAAAAATAATAATAAATTCTAACTAATAAAGATTATTAGATTTTTAATATTATCAATGAAATGAAATCAATCTATGGTTAAGGGCTACCTTACAATCATATTATATTCTAATTAATACAACTTCTTAATTTATCCAGATTATTCATTAATAAGGTTAATTCAGTAAGAATCTATTAAGTTCTAACTCAATTATTCTAGTCACTTTCACACCTATAGATCTATGGTAGAGAACCTTTACAAGATTACATTTATAAATCTAGTAAATAAATTGATAACACTAAACTATATCTCGCATTTAAGACATGGGTGGTCGCATGCAAAAACAATACCTAACTTATGAGGTCAGAATCAAATCACAAGGATTGAAAGAAAGTATTACGCTCAAATCGCTCTATAGACTCAATAAAAATTTCACTCCCCGAGACTATACCTTTGTTGTGGCCGACACTCGATGCCATTTCTGGCCCAAGTATACCTATAACATGGAATTGGATTTGAGCATACATCTAAAAATGAGAAAAATTATACGTTTGAAAGAATTTAAAGAGACTAATTTGATAACACTCAACGACACATCTTATAATTCAACGTGTAGGCGGTCATTAGCAATATAAAACCCAACGAGGAGTTGGGGTTGAATCCCACAAGGAACGGTAAGCAAGAATTCAACAATAATGACCCTCCAGGTCATTTATGAGTAATTGTCCTTTGTTTATCATTAGAGTGTTCTTATAGTGACCCCACTCATTTATGACTTGCTGAGACTGATAGTTTTATATCTTGATTGTTAGTTTAGTTTTTACACGATTATTTATGTTTTGGAGTTTTTGAACCTTGAACTGGTGTTTTTGATTAAAAGTTTAGGAAAATGGTCTCATAATTCAATTATGACAGTTCAATAAGCTCTAGAAGGGTCATTTTAGAGTAGTGGCATGGCCGAGTAAAATTCTGTGGTGTTCCATGGTAGTTTGTGCCATTAGGCGTTTTAGATTTTAAGCTTTGGCCTAGGTTTGACGTTGGTCAACATTCTTAATAAACATGCCCAGATGTTAATTTTTTTTGCGCGGTTAGCTCTATAAAGTTGAGTATGGTCTTGATCAACCCTTCATGCAGATCCCGTGGTTTCCGATCTAATTTGAGCCCTCTTGTGAATTTTGTCTGAAAATAGAGTTTCAGTGTGGGACTTACTTTTCTTTGAGACGACCTTGAATGGAAGTTTCGACTACAACAACAAAAAGGGAATTTAGAGGCCATAAAAAATGGCTTTCGTGGCCATAACTATGGCCACTATAGCCATTACCATACTACAAGAAAAACGACCTTTAGCGAGGGGATATTTGGTCATTAGAAGTCCAAATTCGGTCGCTAAATGTCATTAACGACAGTCACACGTCGTTAAAAGTTTAATGACGGTATTCTGTCTGTTCATTAAAAGAACTTTTAACGACAAAACAAAATCTAGTCATTATATGTCCTTAAATAACGACCGGATTTTCCCTACATTGATTAATCAACCGGTCGCTAAAATTCATTAATAGCTACTAACAATTCCAAACAATAAAAGTATTTTTAACGACTAAAAATCCTTTTGTTAATTGTATGCTAGTTTAACACCAATACTTTTAACGATCAAATTTTCCGTCACTAATGTCTATTTTAACATTTGATATGTCAATCGTAAAAGAGTTTCCAAGACCACATTTCCATTCTACTATAGAAAATGTATAGTACTGAATAAAAAATTTATTATCACATACACATCTTAAAGTATACTAAACAATGAAATTCACATAAAACTTCATTGTTAATACATACAACTAAAGAAAGATGTACCATAGCCAAGTTGAATGACAATGTCTTTACCAACCCCTAAAAGAAAAAACGCACCATAGATACATAAAATAAAATATTGTGTTTAAATCACCCCTAAAATAAAATCCCTCCTGAACTTCAATTTTCTCTTTACTTGCTTGAATGATAGATTCTCCGTATTCATATTCTTGAGCTATAAAAACACAAGTAAATGTTAGTTTAGTAACAAATAATAAACTCTTCAAAAAGATACATAAGATCTCAACATATTTACCAAAAATGATGCAAAACATTAAGGTTTCTAAAAAGCACGCGAATAATAAGTTTTATATCTACCAAAATAGTCCAATAAATTTAGATGATTTCCAAACAAAGGTACAGAAATGTGTCCTAAAGAATAATTGATTGATATGTCAGACTAATATTCAGGAACCTAGGTTTTATATGCACACATAAACTTCATTATCTGTTAGTATAGAAACTTATGCATAAACAATAAAAAAAATGTTATGATTACTGAATGTTGCACAGCAGACACGGGCATGAGCTGACTAAAGTGTACACTATATAATATGTATTTATGATTTAGGAAAACATAGTAAAGCATAATATGAATACTAATCTCATATTCCGTTGATTTTAAAAGATGTAATTTTTACACTTTCATCAAAGTTAACAATTATCATTTTCAAATTAGAAGTAATAATGTTAAATCAATAGCATTCACCTGTTAAAAATTATGCAAATATGTGTTTCTTTGACCAAGTTTTAAGCTAATCCCAACAGCTAATCAAACTTTCAAAAACACAAATATTTCAGAACTAAAACTCCATTTACATGTGTGGTTTCAACACAATACTTCAAATTTCAATTAACATTTGTAGTGATTTTCAAATAGTACATATAAGACTATGGATAAAAAAAATGTATTGAAATTGAAAACTAGACAACCAATTGTCTTAATTCTCTGTCCAACTTGGTTCAAAACTCTAAAAAATTACCCCCAAATTTCTTCACATTTCAACTTGTTCAATACTGCCACTATTCAAGAATCAGGTTCAATTTAAATCATTTCACACCCTTCTAATCCAAAAGTCAAGTTGGTTTGTAGTTCTCAATCAGGAAAAGTAGCAAACAAACACAAGGATTTAAATTGTGTACAGAGAACTAAAAAATTAATTTCAGTTAGTGTTTTTGTTTCACATGCTCTATTTTAGATATTAAATCACATTCCTCTCCCGTAAAAGAATTAAGCTAGCTTTGACCATAATTAAGGTCTCAATGTCTTCTATATTTTATCATCGATGTAGCTTCTTTCGCCTTTAGGAATGATGGTGGTAGTTTTGATGCTCAAGAGCTTACTGCACCTTTAATATATAAAAGAAGGCAAAAATTTAGAGAATTTCACAGTAAATCAAGTAATGAACAAAGTATTTTATGGAACTTGACCATCAAAGTGTTGCAGTACGAATAGAGATAAGACATCTAAAGACAACACCAAAGTGATGAAGAATGAAAATAGAGATTGTCGAGTTGACATGTTTAACGATGATGAGGTATACCTGCTTACATCACACATGATCCTCATGGAGGAGCTTTTATGAATTTTGGTGAAATCATATGAAGAAAAGGAATCAATGAAGATCCAGAATTTCAATCACTTGTATGAGTGAAGAAAACTTTTGAAAAAAAGGTAGGAGAAGAAAGGAAGAGAGTGCTAAAAAGTAGAAGGTGGAAAAGTTAAAGTTATCAAAGCTATCAAGAAGAACTTATTGGTGAAGAGTAGGAGGAAGAAAACAGGAATTACATCAAACTTGGACGAATCTGAACCTTAAATTGGTAATAGTCTAAAAATCCTTCCAGCTCACTGTTTGTATGAATTTCTATACATTTTATACCCTTAATGTGCATAAAACCTTCTCATTTGCACCTTATAATCTTATGTTCTGTAGTTCTCTCATTCCACTCAGCCACAAACACAACAACATTATGTGATAGGGGTGGAGAGGAAGTCGGTACAAGTACCATCAACACATTATAGTGGAAATATGATTATTAGAAAGTAGTATGTAATTGGCTGGTGTAGGTGATGGGATAATCTTGCCATTTTAGTTGATATGGATTCATAAGGTAATGTCATTACAACCTCTCTGATATGCTAATCATTGTTGTTTGAGATGGCTAAACAATAATGCAGATAACAAGATAGTTACAAGCACAATATGGTACTGTCTAATATTTCATGTTACAAAATTTGTAAGTACATCATCTGGTGTTCTCAAATTTTGATATCAACTTATATGAACTCTATAATTATGTAATCTGATATTTTCTTAGAAGATCTTGGAGTTGATAAAAGATTAGATTACAAAGTAACTTTTTTTTATAAACAACTTCTTTGACTCCAAGAGATAGGGCTAAGGTTTGGATACACTCTACTCTTCTTACTTGCGGGATTACACTGGGTATGTTGTTGTTGTATACAATTAATTAATGAAAAAGAAATTGGAAGAGAAAGAGCAAGAGGTGCTGAAAGTAAGACCGGCCACTTAATAATGGCAATTATGCAGCATTAAAGAGTTGCAAGACATCAAAATTGTGGCATGTGGTCATTAATTTAATAATCAGTAGTTCCATCCTAGTTTCAATAAGATCATATAATTAAGAATAATATTTTCAATACTTCCTCATTTCATCCACTTCTTCTCCCAAGTTTCTATGATCTTTTCCATATACATTATGAAAATAAGAACTGTTGTGATGCAACCTTAGAATTCCCAGGTCCCAACATAGAAAAAGGCTGCAACCACATATAACAATAATTTTACATCTTGATTAATTTAAAGAGACATTTTTTTATAGTTATTGGGTAGATTAGATTTACTGCATTCAGCTAGCATATAGTACATAACTCAGGTGTTCTAACAAAGTAAATAACAAAGATTTCAAAATGATGATTTAATCCTTGTGTTCAATTTCACATTTCTGGGTTGCACATCCTTGAATACCTAACTATTTCATGTACATAATCTATCTTATGTCAAATGTGCAGAGAAGCTTCACAATGCCAAATACTTTTAATCTAAGTAGAAATAGGACCAGTATCTTTACCAGCTTGATTGTCTGATGAGATGTTGAGCTTTAATCATTTAGAGAAGTTTCACCCACCTGTTTTTGAGCTGCAACAAGTGACAAGTATTTTTAACCACAATGTCAGAGAAAATTCTGAACTTAAAAATATAGATACTGAGGTTTCTAAGGCTACATTCTTTTATGCATAAGATAATGCAATCATTTATCACTGAAGAATATTAATCAAAAGTATGTTACGTTACTTACCTTTACAGGTACCAATTAAGGTCCTCGGATGTTGGCCATCATTTACAATCTCATCCACTAGTTTTTCTACAATAATACCTTTCTGCATTACGAGACAAAAAGTTTCAAGAAAAAAATATTTTTAAGGGAATTCTAGTTAAGAGAAATTTGAACTCATTAATTAAGAAAATTTTAAACCTCTTGGTCATTCAACTGGTGAAGTGAGCAAGACGCACAATTCCGGAGGTCTATTGTCTCATTATATATTTCTAAAGCAGAAAATTTCAGTACAAAGTCCCTCTCAGTAGTGGATAATGCTGAAAAAAGAAAAAAACATTTGAATATCAAAACTCCAACTTCTCAATCATAAAACAAGAAAAGATTCATGATTTACAAATTTGATGTGCTTATAAATATCGCTAACAACACTTTCATCTATTTCCCTCATTGTGAATGTCTTCCCACGACTTGTCAGCCCATAAGTTAAGTGGTCGGTTTAGTATCGACATTTCTTACTCTTTCTCTTTCAGTTCCTTTTTCTTAAGTTAATTACATACAACAATAACAACAACAATAACATACCTAGTGTAATCCCATAGGTGAGATCTCAGAGGATAGAGTGTATGTGGACTTAAGCCCAGCCTCTTGGAGTTAGAGATGATGTTTATGAACAAGTTACTCTATATTCTAATCTTCTCTCAACTCCAAGAACTTTTCAGAAAATTACAGATTGTATAATTAGAGAGTTCAGAAAAGTTGATACCAAAATTTGAGATTATGTAATTAAAGATTTTGTATTATGAACTCTTCCGAATAACTTGAAACACTAGACAGTACCATATTGTACCTGTAACGCGATAAAATAGGTCAAATCTCTGGCAGAATAGCTGCCAATAAACAGGCTAGGCATTATGAATTATACCTCTTAAAGGCACCAGACAAAAAAACAACTTCTTCGGTTCGACAACGAGCAAACAAAGCTAATTTAAAAAATAGAGGCCTGCTTGAAAACACAGCTACATTCCCCTCAACTAATCTGCCCTCTTCTATGGCAAGCACTTCGCTTGCACTGCCTTGTGTGAAAAGCTGGAATAAAATACATGAATATGCACGGCGCCCAATGCCTCAAAAAGGTACGTAACGACCTATCATACTCAATTCTTACTACACTACACATTTTCTATGAATTGAACACTCACAACAACAGCACTACCACTGCTATCTATCTAGCTTCCGCAAAAACATGTAGCTACTAAAAAAAATGTAAATATGCAAATAGAATTACATATGCAATCACAAATGTATTCTATAAATAACTTATGTGTGTATATAAGGAATGTCTATCGCCTAAATATTGCCTAATACCATATTGGGCATATGCGCTCACGGGCATTCATCATCTAGTACTTTATAAAAATTCCAAATCTACTCTCCTCCAACCATAGAGAAGCAACCAATTTGAGCTCTTGGCTTGAATACAGAAATTATGAGACAACATTGTCTACCTAATTGGAAAAATGATATGCTAAAATTAAAATTAAGGTAGTAGAATTATTATCTTGCCCTATCTCACAGAGGAATCTCTAACTTGGCCTTTACAAATATATTTTTCTCTAGAAAACATGTAGGGAAGACAATATAAACTTTGAACAGAACTTCATCGAGAACAGCTGAGTAAGAGTATAGAGTTTCGACATTACAATGGGTGCCTACACTTACATGTCAAAGCTATGAAGGAAGCAGCAGTCTGATGTGATGAGGTTCTTGTAGAGGGTGATATGCAGGGGATGGGAGTACCGCCAAATTCCATCAAAAGTGCGCGTCAGTAGGCCTACTCATCCTAAAAAGGCACGACACTTGGGTTACAAATCAAACAGGGCTATGTGGTTTACCGTGTTCATGTGAAGCGTGGTGGAAGGAAGAGGTTTGTATCAAAGGGTATTGTGTACGTTAAGCCTACCAACCAGGTTGTTACCTAGTTAAAGTGTCAGATTAGTAAACAATTTGTTGCTGAGGAGCGTGCTGGTAGGAAATTGGGTGTTCTTAAAGTCCTCAACTCTTACTGAATCAATGATGATTCAACATATAAATACAAAAGTCATCCTGGTTGATGCAGCCCATGCTGCTGTGAGGAATGACCCAAGAATCAACTGGATCTGCAATCCAGTGCATAAGCATAGAAAGCTTTATGGAGTGACTTCAGCTGGGAAGAAATCCAGGGGTCTCCCGGGGAAGAAGACACTTTCACCACAAGGCAAGAACCTCAATATGGAAACCTGGAAGAGGAGCAGGCTTTGTCTCTAGGCCATTATCGTTGATCTGCTTAAGAGTTTTTTATTGCATTTTTCACTACTGTAGACCTTTTGTCCTCCTTTGAAATCAAGTTCTGCAACTTGGTAGAAACTCAATTCACTTGATGGATAATGTGATGATAGGTGATAATGTTATACTATTATATTTATTAACTTTGAACAATCTTGAATTTAAACCTAATGAATAAGTAAGGAAGAAAAATTATGAGAAATTATCCTCAGAATTTAGCAGATTAACAGATTTATTCAATAATAATTGGCCAAAAAAGAGAACATTGAAAACACTAAAGAAACTCAATTTCATCTCCTTTAACCTATTATCAAAAAAATTATCCTCAGATTAACAAATTTATTCAAAAACTTATCATCATTTTCAATAAAGGATACTAACATAAGCGCTCACATGAGTACATACAATATAAGCCAAACATATGCATAGTGCATGAAAACCAAAAAGAGGGAAAAAACCTAGATAATGCCATACAGTATAAACCAAGAATTGGGCAAACTTAGGCATTCCACAAAGCAATTAATAGTTCAAACAAAATAAACTTAATTTGAAAAGAAACAATCAACCTGTAAAAAGCATGTATTGACGAGCAGTAAGAAAAGAAGCCCGATTTTCTTTTCAAAGAACTGGAATGTGTAATGCAAAAACTTCCAAAAAGACTGAAGTAAAGACTGGTTTTACTCTTATCAAACCTAGAAAAGAAGAGATGCGCATCGAGTGTATTTTATTTGCTCATTTTCCTCTTTATCAAAACTGAATCAGAAGAGCCGTATTGTGTGTACCCTCTATTTTCTTGGGGTTGGGGAGGAGAAAGCGGGTGGAGAGATGTGGGTATAAAAATAAGAAGAAAAATACAAGCTGTCTATTTTTATTATACTAACGACCGGATATTGAGTTTTTTAATATTTGCATATTATCTCCTAAATAATATTAAATTGAAATTCTGCTTTTAACGACCAAAAAATAATTGTGTCGCTATAAATATACTTTTTACGACCGGATACATATCCTTTCGTTAAGAAGTGGCCGCTAAAAGTCAAATTTCTTGTAGTCTACTTTGGCTGTTGTATCAGGGGTTAGCAATGGCTTTTGCGGTCATTCAGACAAGTGTTGATAAAGCCAAGCTCTTTTGCTGCTTAAACTCAGACGATTTAGCGGTAATTGGCTGTGGCAATTTAAAAGACTTCTAAATCTAATCCAGTGCAGTTAGTTATGCTCATGTACCGTCCATTTTTATAGCCGATAAAACAAACTAAATTGCTGCTAAAACACATTTGTTCTAGCAGCTATTGGTTGCGGTAATTTAGATAGCGGTTAAATCCAATCCAAAAAAGTTAGTTATGCTTGAGTAGTGTCCATTTTTATAGCCGGTAAATCCAACAAAATTGCCGCTAACATGCATTTGTTATAGCGGCAGTTAAAATAGTTGTTAAATCAAATCTGAAACGACTAATCATGCTCATGTACTGTCTATTTTTATAATCGGTAAATTCAATAATATTGTCGCTAAAAGTTTATATCTTTAACAACAAAAGTTTGATTACAATTATAAAGGCTAGAATATCCTTTTGAAAACATCTTAATATCCCCCATTTAGCGTCCAATTTTTATGGCTAGTAAATTCAGTTAGTTTGATTCTAAAAGTCAAAAACATTAACATCCGATTGGTGAGCCACCATTAATAATGACTACATCCAATCATAAAATTATCTAATTCACCATTCTACTGATAAGTTTATAACTAGTAAACTCAACAATATTGTATTCAAAAGAGAGCCTATCAGAGGTGACGAGGTTTGTCAAATACTAAAAAACATACTTCTAATTCTTAAAATATAATATATCTCATCAAATCTAAACAAAATAAAAAGAAGTATTAATCAAAACTATAGAATCACAACTTAAAAACTAAACTTATATTATTTGAACGAACTAGCTAATATCATTATATAGACCAATCCAATAAAATAATGTCTACAAGGAATTATATCATATCATACAAAAAATCTCAAAGATTTGAAGCCAGTTGGATCTCTTGCGGAGATTCTAATAGAATGTTTTTTGATGTCTTTTTTTTACAAAAAGGCATGTTGAATTAAGATTACTAAATTATCTCATATCTTTCATGACAACAGTTCACTGAAACTGGATAAGAACCTCAATTTAAATCATTTGTGTTTTGCAGATGACATTTAGTATTTCGCAAAGGGAAACTAGAAATAGTGATGTTGATGTAAAGAGGGATGAAAACATTCTCGTTAACTTCAAGGTTGGCAAGTAATGTCTCTAAATCAAATATTTTTGTGCCAGTATGAACAAACATGTTATTGAGGACATCTGTGAACTAACTGGATATGCGAAAGTTCTTCTCATTTCGATATCTGGGGGCCCCTATATCGGCAAAGAAATTTTTAGCAGTGGATTGTGAGATGCTCATATATAATATGTCAGCAAGAATCAAAGCTTGGGGATCAAAACATTTATCTTATATTGGTATAGTGCAACTAATAATGTTGTTCAAATTCATATACATTCGTATTGGTCTTCTATGATTATTATGCCTAAGATCCGTGCCGGCTCTTGCCTAAAATTTTTTAGGCCAATGCCTCAAATTTTTATAAATAAAAAAATCATGTTTAATTTTTTCATGAAAAAATAATTATTATTTATAATAAAAAGTACATTTATATATATATACTAGATAGGTATTGCCCGTGCTATGCACGGAACCCAACAACGTGAATTTTGATGTCATTTATTTGTGTCTAATCTTGCGTTCACATGTGTAGGCTCTAAACAACCATAAATTTTTAAAAATAATCATAAGCTCTCAAGCACGACTGCACAATTGTATTCATGTAGAAGATGACAAACATAATATTATATCACAATTATCTATCACTGAAATAGTTGTTTTTCTAATACTTCCTTTAATATACTTGCAAAATCAAACCCCAAGCGTATGTCTCATTGGCTCATTAGTTCCTATTCACCATCCTATGATACATGATCAACAAGATGTATTTCTACCACTGTTCGTACTTTGAAGACCATTGCTGGCCCCAAGCGAACCCTTGGCCTGACTTCTTAACTCAGCGGAAACCTAACTCAACTGAATAACTCCATGCAATGCAAGGACATAAAACAACTTAACTGATAAAATCTGGCCAAAAAAGGCAACTCGAGTCTCAAAATAGAATATTTACATATATACATAGATGAGAGACTCAATACTAACTGACTGACTGTCTATGAAGCCTCTATAATACTAAGATGGATGTTGGGACAGACCCCGCAACATCCTAACAAAACAAAGCTAGAAACACAAAATAACAGAGTCCTCCGGAATGCAAGGAGGCTCACCACTGACTCTGGAATGCTCAACTGGATCAACGGCGTACCGGGTGCTGATCCTAGGTACCTGCGTCTGCATCGTCATAAGATGCAGGCCAACTGACATTAGTACATTGAATATACGAGTATGCAAGCTGGAAAGCTAAGCAACATAGGCTAGAAGGAAATTTGGAAGAAACTGAATAATTTACCTGGCTCAACTCAACTCAACCTGGCGAACTCATTTCAATATAATGCAATTTAAAACAAGTGCAATATAAAGAAAAACTGTTTAAAACCTGTTATAAACTCTGTGTATACAAAGATACAATAAGCCTGAGATATATATAGAAATACAAATAAACTGATGTATATAAAAATATAATACTTTCTGTGTATAAACATACAATAACTGTTGTGTATAAAAATACAATAACTGTTGTGGGAGTTTCTCTAACTGACAACCATCACATAAGAGCTATAGTGATGATACAGCGATCGACCTCACGCTGCCAGAGCATCCTATACCCGGCCAGAGGTATAAGACCTGAACTGCCTAATGGATCCACTAGTCTATCTGGAAAAGGATTCATCTAAAAAGTATGATCCTTTTCTACCCATGGTTCTATGGGGGCTGTGGGTTCCTTGAATGCTCCCTCGACTCGGTGCTCGATACTACTCCCAAAAATGTACTGGCTCTTATGTTTAAAAAAACATATTTCTTCCTGCTGATTTGAGATAATTACTCAAAAACTTAGCTCAAAGGCTATCTTGGAAATCTCAGTTTCCTCTTTTGCTTCATTTAGAAAGCGATAACTCTTTTTCTGAAAAAAACTAGCCTGAAGGCTCTTGGAAATCTCAGTCTCCAAAGCTTGTTGAAATTGAAAACATTTATAAACTTCTTTGGGAATACATAGTCCCCATATACTTCTTTGAAGAAAAGAACTTCAAACCTTAGCTTTACTTTTAAAACAACCTCTTTCTTTAGTTTGAGATAATTACTCAATGCTTAGCCCAAAGGCTCTTTTGGAATTGATGTTCCCTTTTAATGCTCAAATGTGTAAAAACATTTATAAACTCTTAGGGAATACTTAGTTCCCTTATAAATTTTGAGAAATGAACTCAACTTTATACTCTTGACTCAACTTGAAACTCGATACTCTTTGCTTGATTGGAAACTTGAGCCTACAAATGAAGTTAAAACGTTCATTAAAGACCCTTGCTTGACTTACTTCTTAACTTCTAAGCTTGGCTCTAACTTCACTTGACTTCTAACTTCACTTGACTTGGAAACTAACTCTCCTTGAATTGGAATTATGAATTCAAGGTTTTTGATCACATGTTATGGACGAGTTCTTGACGTTTAAACATACCTTGGGGTGCTGGAAACAACTATGAAACATAGGTACAATACCTAGGAACATGTATGAGAAAGTGGGGAAGGAATGGGAAGACTTGGCGCTCTTGGGGCTCTGAGAGGCGCGGAGCGCCAGACCTCAAACTTCAGAGGGGTCTGGTTGGGGCTCTGGTAGGGATGACGCCCCAAGGGATGGACCTCAGAGTCCCTCTTGGGGCGCGCTGGCTGGCGCGACGCCCCCCTTTTCCCCGAAAACTCAACTTTTCTCCTCCTTTTCTCCAACTCTAAACCTTCTAAACCTCAAATCTTTATCCCCCAAACACTTAGGATCATCAAAACCCTTAACATACACTAGATTCAACTCAAAAACACCACCGGAAACATACACCAAACCAACAAGAACTACAACACAACACAACTACAACTTCAACAATTCCAACCAACAACTTCAATCAAACATAATCAATCTTTTCTCGAAATTAAACGAGCTTGGCGTGTGGGGGAAAGAACCAACCCAACACTATGAACTCACATACCCAATAGGGATCACCCCCGACAATATCCACGACGATCTTTTGACGAAAACTTCCTTCTTCTTCTCTTTTCTCTCCTCTTCTTCTCTTCTTCACTCTCAAACCCTTACTTTCACTCTTTAAAAATGAGAAAAACTGATTAACATCAGTCTCACACACTCATATATATCCAAAAGAAAAGGCTAGGGAAAAGACCAAAATACCCTTACAATTTCCGGACGGATTCCCTGCCAACTGCCCAACTTCGAAAGGGCATAACTCCCTCATACAAACTCGGAATCAAGCAAACTCGGTGGCGTTGGAAAGATCATTCCACGAGCTTAGCAAACATAACTAGAAATACACCTAACTCATCCTGAGATAGGAGTTATAACTGTTCAAAGTTGGCCAAAAACTCACTTTTTCCCATACTTAGCCAAATTTCCAGATTCTAAAAATTCTTTCCAAAAATGAAAATTTCCAATTCTTGCCTCTTCAATTATTTCACATTGCCGGATGTTACATAAATCACATAGCGGTATTACAAATATTGTCCATTGCCAGAAATATTTCGCTGCTTTGAATTTTTCAAATAGCTGCATGCCCTATTCCAAAAAGAGAATAAGAGATTAAACATTTTGAAATAGAAAACATTAAACCGATAAAAATTCAAAGGGACATTTTAAAAATACTATGGTAGAATGAGAACATTTGTGTGTGTGAGAGAGAGAGACAGAAAGCAAGACAACTTATTAACTCAAATCAAGGAGCAGTGAAATAAAAATCTACTTATGAGTACTATATCCAATAGTCAAGTTATACGCCTTTAGAGGGGACTCGAGGAGGGCACAAAGTCAATAAAGACCAAAAACCATCACTACAATCTAAGGATACATCGAAAATTTGATTCTTTCTCAAACCAGTATAGGATCCTTTCATCATTTAAGAATAAACCAATTACCAATTCCTTATTTTTTTTTTCTTTGATAAGCCAATGCTGACAAGCAACAACTATATGGAGATGCTGGAAATTAATGCAAACAATGTCCAAAAATAATTGATCACACTTTTAGTAGCACATGTTGCAACCAAATTGACACAAAACAATTGATGAAAACAAGCATGTGCAGGAATCAATTAAAGAAGAGACCATCATTACCATTCCCTCAGTGGCTAAAGTGCCAATTTGATAATGGTCAATCTAAGATGTCTGAAATAAATAAAAACAAGCTATGTAAGCAAACCATACAATATTGAATTGTTTGTTGTTAAAGAGTGATGCAGACAATAAGAACAAACCATGATTTTCTGGAGTAGCAGATGAGTATGATGTCGATTCCTCACTCATGCTTTTATCAACATTAAAAATAGTACCAAGTGTATCATCCTGCACATTATCCACTGTTGAAATGACAGTTTTAAGAAAGTCTATCAGAATCATAAAGGTACCGAGAAAACCATGAATCGTCATTATACATTGGAAAAAGATCGAGATATAATTTCTTGAAAAGTTATTCCACAATATGAACTACCTTCCAAGAAACATCCACCTATGCGATTGTAAGGCTCTTTATCAAGATATCGTCTTTTGTTTGTTGAAGTAATTTTGGCAAGTTACCCAACCTAAGCGATATTTCTTCACTGCAACCTTCTGTATCCAGACTTGAGAGAGCACGGTTTCCATTGAAATCACTGACTGCTTCAATGCCTACATGGTTCATCACCAGTCTCCTTCGAGTTTATATCGGTTCCTAGCACACCTTAAATGAATATTGACAAATAAAATTCAAATAAAAATGTGAAATTGAAATTAATTCACAAATACAAATGAGTGACCTTTCACTTTCTTTTTTCTTTTTAGGCAAAACCAACTAGTAAGATATCACTTATTTGATACACCAAGGAACCTGCTTAATTAGACACAAATTAGGTATGTAGACCAACAGAACCTCAAGTTTTCCACAATGGGGTGTGCTATTTAGGCTACAGAAAATCATGATTTACGAATTAATCTAACTACTAATCAATTGCATAATGACCGATAACCCATAAACAAATAGAGGTGGCACTAATGGATAAATGGATAACAACTGCAACGAATATGCTGAAAAAACTACCAAATACGCCCATTAATTCATTTGACCATGAGTAACAAAATCCTGGAACCACAACTACATAAAACTTAATTTTTTTCATAAAGGTAAAGTACATAAAATTCATTTTTTATCCTAACATACTTTGTAATCCACTTCTCACAAAGAGGGAAATCTATATTTTCCACTTCTTTGTTTGCTTAGGTATAAGAAGCACACCAGTCAGTCTTTAAACAACCGACTTTAGTCATCAATCTCATTTTCCCAAGTTCGAGAAAATTTCATGTAAATATTTATTAGACTTGCATCTAACCTTTCTTGTAAATTAGAAGTGTGCAATAACACCAAAAGCATAAACAAGCTCAACTTAGAACAAAAGTTGTGTCTACATTTTTTTTTTGTTTTTTTGGAAAAAAGTAATAAATCCAACAGTAAAAGAAGCAAAATAACACACCCATATACAAGAAGTATATCAAATGTAGACAACCTTACAAAAGATATATTTTTTATGAATAAATCCAATTTTCTATACATATATAAGAACCTAGTGAGTGCTCAAAAAATAAATAAGGGATGAGGAACTATTCTTCAAGTGTGCAAAATTCTTCTCTACTTCATCAAAAACTTTGTCAACAACAATCTTATGTTTTGCATTGTTTCCCCGTCTTCTAAAAGTCCAGCTAAACATTATTTCTTTCACACTACTTGACAACACCAACCCTTCACCATAGATTCCAATCTTTTCCTTTCTAAAACCAAATTAATTATAAAGGTGTAAAGTATAGTGATGGTACTTACAAGAATAATTGCATATGTCATCCAGAGTCTGTGAGCTGTGATCCTCAGTTTCTCAGCTGCCTATTCAATCAGGATTTTCGTATGATAAACCATTTTTTTCACAAACTTGAGCAACTATTTCTCATATACCTTTGGAGTTGCTTGTGAAGACTTCCATAATATTGCAGCACAAGCTTCAGGGCTGGTCAAAGAAGCATAGACGTTGTTGATATATAGAAAAGATCAAGATATTCAAGGAAACAATGCAAGAAGTGTAAAAGCAACAACTGCAAAATCCATGCCTCAACATATGTACAATGTGTCCGCATTAATAAGCTAACACAACATGTTTTTGGTTTATATAGTAAGTTGAGAGTTCATCTATTGCTTATATCTCCACAGGCACAAAAATTATACACTACTAAAAAAATAGTGAATACCGACCTCCGGAGGTCGGTATTCCCTGAAATACCGACCTAAAACCGACATCCCAGCTTAGGTCGAAAAAAGCTTGGTCGCTATTCAATACCGACCTCTGGAGGTCGGTATTTATTGACCTCTCGAGGTCGGTTTTTATTTTAAGTCGGAATATTCATTTTTTTAAATTCTGACCTCTGGAGGTCGGTATTTTTCTTTTTGCATTTTGAGATTCTGACCTCTGGAGGTCGGTATTTTTATTTTTGTAATGTTGAAATTCCGACCTCCAGAGGTCGGTATTTTTATTTTTGTAATGTTGAAATCTGACCTCCGGAGGTCGGTATTTTTATTTTAGTAATGTTGAATTTCTGACCTCCGGAGGTCGGTATTTTTATTTTTGTAATGTTGAAATTCTGACCTCCGGAGGTCGGTATTTTTTATTTTTGTAATTTTGAGTGCATTTTTGCTAACCCGAGATTGGACTTTTATCGCAAATAAGAAATATTTTTTTATCGAGTAGAAATGATATTTGACTGGGCAACGAGCATGAAATTGAGCTCTGATTGAACGAGCAGGTCCGTATCATTATTTAAGACATTTACAAAAAAGAATCGGGTCATTTCACTATCGTATGAGGAAATGACGGCCTTTTTAGTGAAAGATTAACTGCTGTTTTTCTGGTGCATAACAGCCATGTACTGTTATAAAAATCTCAAACTGTGTTCATTTGGTATTTTGAGCATATCGGGAGTTCTAGAGATCGGAATGGAGTGATTCTTACGGGTTTCTTCTTGAAGTAATATGAGGGTTAGTATTGAATCTTCAATTCGACATTTTCTCATAATTTCTTTATCTGGTTTTTTTTCCTATCCGTAAATCTCTTGGGAAAAATTGGGGTTTTATCGATTTGGACTCCCTTTTTGACGAAAAAGGTATATTTACGATCCTTATGTTATGGGTAAACTGATTTTAACATAAAATTATTGATTCATTGATTATTTTCATCATATTAACCGCGTACAATTTGGACTTTCCCGATAAAGTTAAAGTTTGATAAATTGAGAATTTCAAGGTCGATCTTAACTCCGTTTTTGATGAAATTTCATATTTGAACTTATCTAACCATGGGTAAGATGTTTTTCAAGAGATATTTCATTTTCGAGTCGGGGTTTCGGATTCGAATATTTTAGGCTTCTTCAAGAACGTGAATTTTCCTTCAAAAATTTCCAGATTTGGGTATCGTTTTCCGGTATGAGACTTTTGGACCGTTTTGCCCTTTTTCCCTAAATTTCTTGATTTTGGTGTCATTGGACTCAAATTCTGATTGTGAATAATTGTTTGAATAGATATCGTGATCCGGATTATACTCAGAAAGGAAAGGCTCAAGTCAAGTAACTTTTGGAGTTCGTTTTAAGGCAAGTGGATTCCAAACTTTGTAAAACTCTTAGACTACGCATGACTACTTTCCTAATTGTGTTGGAGAGTAATGGGGATTGAGGATGAGTTTTATTTGTTGATTGAAATTGTTGTAAATGAAAGATGGGGAATAAAATGAGCTAAATGTGTTATATGTGACTTGAATTTGTTGAATAAGTCATGTGATAACTGATATTGAGGGGATAAAAGAGCATGAGTAGGCTATGATTGATACATACATTGATGTTGAGACAGATGATGTGTAATACTATGATGTGGTCGCGATATGATTATGATTGAGACAGGTGATGTGTAATACTATGATGTGGTCGTGATATGGTTGTGATTGAGACAGATGATGTGTAATACTATGATGTGATCATGCTATGATTGTGGTTGATGACATGTGCATATTCATTATTCATCCCATGTGTGAACTATCTGTTGCATGAGTTCTGAGACACTGATATGAGGATGGATGGCTATGAGACACAGTTGAGATTAGCTCCAGCTAGAGATATATGAGATGGACTAGCTCTGGCTAGCGATTTGGATGCCGATGGGATCTGGTTCCGACGGTGATACATGGTCCATGTGTGGCCCCCATGGGTTCTGATTTGAGTATTCAGCGCGGACTGATTACGTCAACAAATGTGTATCGTAGGACAGACATGCATCACGACTACATGGCATCATTATTGCATTTTGCATTGCATTTGCCTTATCTTTGTCTGTGATGTGTGGATTGTATCGGTTTGCCCTTCTTATGTGGAATTTGATCTACTTGCTCTTATTTGTTGATCTAAGGTTGATGAGGATATACTGTTGGTTCTAGCTGTTGAATATGATATGTTTAGTATAGGTTGGCTGGTTTGCTGCTAGATTGAAGTTTCGGTGGTTCGGTTGGGATTGAAAGGAGTTGTTTGTAGCTGCTAGTTTTGCTTAGTTTAGAGTTACTTGCGAGTACCTGTGGTTTTCGGTACTCACCCTTGCTTCTACACAATTGTGTAGGTTGACAGCTCTCTCAGATTCGGCTTAGTATTTTTCTTTAGCAGATTGAGCTTCGGGACATACTCGAGAGGTAGCGGTTCATTCCAGACGTGCCCTTGAGTTATCTTTACTTTCAGTTTTGTTATATTCGAGAACTATACTCTGAGACTTGTATATTTTTATTCGAATTCTGTATTTAGAGGTTTGTACATATGACAACCAAATTTTGGGTAGTGTTGAGTCTTAATTAAAGTCTTATGCTTATTTATTATCTTTTATTCTCGTATTTCTACTTCTCTATCGTAGTGGTTGGGTTAGGCTGACGTGTCCGGTGGGAAATGGACACGTGCCATCACATCCGAATTTGGGGTGTGACATCCTAAATTAAAGCTAAGTGTAAACACTAGATGGACACAAATCGATATTGCAAGAAAATCAATTTTCTCATCAATAGGATCAACTAGTGTGGGTACTTATGCTTAACAAACACATTATTCCTAAATTAAAGTTAAGTGTCAACACTAGATGGGCACAAATCGATCTTGCAAGAAAATTAATTTTGTCATCAATAGGATCAACTAGTGTTGGTACTTATGCTTAACAAACACATTATTCCTAAATTAAAACTAAGTGTCAACACTAGATGAACACAAATCGATCTTCCAAGAAAATCAATTTTGTCATCAAAAGGATCAACTAGTGTTGGTACTTATGCTTAACAAACACATTATTCCTAAATTAAAGCTTAGTATCAATACTAGATGGACACAAATCAATCTTGCAAAAAAATCAATTTTGTCATCAATAGGATCAACTAGGTTTCTCTTATTTTCAATACTTCCTCTCTTTGTTCCACTAGTTATTGTGATGTATATGTTACCATGATTGTGTCCGGGGTTGAGAAACCAAGAATTTCAACAAGAGTGTTCAAAGTTTAATGTGTATAAACACTTACTTTTTAACCTATCTTAATATACCAAAACGCAAATCATAATATATTATAAGAAAAGTGAGCCAAATTACGAATCATTCACTAAAAGACCACATTATCCAAACATCAAATTCTTACGCCTTATATCACTTTATATCCATCCTAATTAATCATCACGATAAGTCTTTACCAAATTGGACGAGAAGCTAGCAATTTTAATCAAATTCAAGTACTGATTATGGGCAATGGGATCTGGAAACAGTATTGAGCTTGTAACCCTTAAACCTTCAAACACTATGTGGAACAATTCAAAACCAATGAGTTTAAACAGGAAGCCAACATATTAACACAATCGCAAATGGGGAAATCCTAGTAAGAAAATACTATATCCATCATGGAGAAAAATCACATAATAAAATCAGACAAGTAAAGAGTTTGAATCTATATAATCATGTTAACAAACATGCAAATCAAAAAGGGAAGAAATTAAGGCATGAGCATTCACAAAGAAGAAGGAAGAATGACACCATAATTTTGTTGTCTATTGTCATTGACCGGAGCTGCTGACCAGAATGTTAGTTGTTGCTGGCGTTGACGATTTCTTCGCAGGAGAGTAGAGCAGATACAGCTGTTGGAGTAGCAGCGTTGGAGAAGATAGAGGTGACGCCTGGTTGATGTTGCTGCTTCGCGGTGGCTTCGTGGGTCGCTGGTGGACAGCAGCTGGAGCTGCTGCTAGGTGGTCTTCGCGGTGTCTTCGCCGGTGGAACTCCATCGGAGATGGAGCGGCTGCTGTGAGAGGCGAGAGAGGGGAAGGGGAATAGTGAAAAAAGAGAGGAGGGAAGGAGAAGAGGAGAGAAGGGAGAGGAAGAGAAGGACGTCGCTGCCTCTAGTGGCCTCACTGGAGCGGCTTCGCGGGAAGGGAGGAGAATCAAAAGAGCGGCTGCTCTTTTCTTTGGAGAAGAAGAAGAATTAATTGTCTTAGGGTTTTGGGGTCTTTGGTTTAGAATATCATTCTTTTAAAAAAAGTGTTAATACCGACCACGGGATGTCGGTATCTTTTAAAATAATTATCTATATTTAAAAATATTAAAATAAGTACCAACATTATGGAGTTTTTTTTATTTAAATAAAATAATAATTTAAATATACCGACCTCTTAAGGTTGGTATTTAATAATTTATTTTAATATAAACTCATCTCTGGTAGATTTTATTAATTAAAATTATATATATATATATATATATAATTTAATTTAACTACACATCAATAAAAGTTTGATTTTATAAATTTAAATTATATACCTCCTAATTATATAAATTTAATTTTATCGATCAACGAAAGTTTATCAATATCAAATTTAATATATAAATCTCCTTGAATTTATCATCGGTATTTCTTTAATTGATAATGTATTTCATATCTGAACCACTAATATATAAGACTTGATTTGTTAAACTACTCGAGGAGTATATAATCAACGTATTTCATACTCCGATGAGTTATCTTTTACTCGGAAGTCGGTATTATAATTTTTTTATTTTTTATTTTACACAAAATCGTCCTCCGGAAGACGATTTAAGTAAAATTAAATCAAAATAATTAAAGCGACATACGGAGGTCGGTATTTTTATTTCATCTAATAATTAAAGCGACATCCGGAGGTCGGTTTGTTTAAATTTTCATTTTACACCTATAATTAATTGTTTAAAAAATTGTATACTTTTATAAATAGAAAGTTAGTTCAATAATCCATATTTAGAGTATGAAATTACGTTGATATGAAAACCAACAACAAGTAGTCGGTTTTTATGCAAAACAAAGGGAAAATCAAATTCCGACCTCAGGAGGTCGGAATTTTTCCCAGAAAAATGAACTACAATAAAAACCGACCTCTTGATGTCGGTATTATTTTCCCAATTAAATATAAAAAATACCGACGTCATGAGGTCGGTATTTTATATTATATATATATATATAGTAGTCCGGTTTTATGCAAAATAAAGGGAAAATCAAATTCCGACCTCAGGAGGTCGAAATTTTTCCCAGAAAAATGAACTACAATAAAAACCGACCTCTTGATGTCGGTATTATTTTCTCAATTAAATATAAAAAATACCGACCTCATGAGGTCGGTATTTTATATTATATATATATATATAAAATTTAATTTTAACTACACATCAACAGAAGTTTAATTTAATAAATTTAATTTTATCGATCAAGTTAATTTTATATTTTAAAATTATATACCTCCTAATTTTATAAATTTAATTTTATCGATCAACAAATTAAAGTTTATCAATATCAAATTTAATATATAAATCTCCTTGAATTAATCATCGGTATTTTTTTAATTGATAATGTATTTCATATCTGAACCACTAATATATAAGACTTGATTTGTTAAACTACTCAAGGAGTATATAATTAATCAACGCATTTATACTCTGATGAATTATCATTTACATGTCATCATAATTATATAGATATAAAATTTATAATTAATTGTTATCATGACATTTCTATGAGTATTATCTCGCATTTCATACTCGAATGAGTTATATGTTAGCTCTTCACCTCTACCTCATGACATGAGATATTAAGTTCATCATTAAACGACGGACTGATAAAATTTGTACATTACTCTAGAAATATAAGTATAATTATCTCCTAATTCATATCAACGCATTTCGTACTCTAACTATGGATTATAGATATTTTTTTATTTATTCCACGAATTCTAACTTTTTATTTATAAAAGTATACAAAATTGTTACACTTTTTGAACAATTAATTGTAGGTGTAAAATGAAATTTTAATATTATCCACAATAGCAAAATGATTATTAATAGGAGTATTTTAAACAAACCGACCTCCGGATGTCGCTTTTATTAAAATTAATTAGATTTAATAAAAAATACCGACCTCATGAGGTCGGTATCACATTAAATTTTATTAATTTATTACATACTATTTAATTTTACCGACTTTCGGAAGTCGATATTGTAATTTTTTTGTTTTTTATTTTACACAAAATCGTCCTCCAGACGATTTAAATAAAATTAAATCAAAATAATTAAAGTGACATCCAGAGGTCGATATTTTTATTTAATCTAATTACTTTTAATTAAAGCGACATCCGGAGGTCGGTTTGCTTAAATTTTCATTTTACACCTATAATTAATTGTTTAAAAAATTGTATACTTTTATAAATAGAAAGTTAGATCAATAATCCATATTTAGTATGAAATTACGTTGATATGAAAACCGGCAACAAGTAGTTGGTTTTTATGCAAAATAAAGGGAAAACCAAATTCCGACCTCAAGAGGTCGGAGTTTTTCCCAGAAAAAATGAACTACAATAAAAACCGACCTCTTGATGTCGGTATTATTTTCTCAATTAAATATAAAAAATACCGACATCATGAGGTCGGTATTTGATATTAATTTATTTTTACATACTACTTAATTTTACCGACATACGAAAGTCAGTATTATAATTTTTTTTGTTTTTTATTTTACACAAAACCGAAAATATTTCTCAATTTTGTTTTTTATATTTAATTGAGAAAAAATAAAATATTTTTATTTATTTATTTGTTTAATACCGACATCAAGAGGTCGGTTTTTATTGTAATACATTTTTTTCGGGAAAAATTCTGACTTCCAGAGGTCGGAATTTGGTTTTCCCTCTTTATTTTGCATAAAAACCGACTTCTTGTAAATACCGACCTCCATTTGAGGTCGGAAATTTTTAGGTCGGTATTCACTGTTTTTTTAGTAGTGATATTTTAACTTGAACTTCTTATTCTTCAAACTGTCACATGCCTGATAAGTAGCAAATAAATTTATGGAAGAAGTATAAATGAACCAGACTTACCGAGCAACATAAAATGCTGGGTTTTCCAAAATTAACCACTTGTTTGCACATCCAATAACAAATGTTTTGCCTGAACCACGTTCATTAGTTACAATTGTTATGATTGGAAGTCTCAGCTCAAACATTGCCCTTAAATTGGGGGCTATTGGCTCACCCTACATGAAAATATTGGAGGTGATTATAGATTCTACATGACCAAATGTAATCTAATAACACAATATTTGAAAGTCAAGGTAAAGACTCATACCTGACCATCTCTTCAGATCTTAAATCATCAAAAACCACTAGAGTGTCAACAAATGTAGCAAATGGAAAGACACGATGATCACAAATTTCATCATTCTCAAAGCCTTTCTTTAGTTGCAAGGCTAATATTTAGTAGTTATCAATTCATCTTTTTACAAAACTAACCTTAAGGTATCAAATTAAACAATATTCCTTTCCAACAACTGAACGCTACATAGACTCTCCAAAAGTCTGATAACCTAAGCAAAAATCAAATTGGGAACATGTTGAGAGGTTATGAGCAACAACTTCAGCCTAACTTGTTGCTTAATTAATGAAAAAATCAATTCAATTTAACCTGTTATTAACCACAGAACAAATTACTTGGAATGCTTAATGAAAGAAATTCGTAATAATGCTATGAATGAGAATTTGTGAAGCATACATATAAGGGGTTGTCATTGCAAAGTTTATGACCAATTAAGAGATAACTTCTACCTTCAATGCTCCCAATATCACTCACCATGGTTGTATCATCATAGCCAGCACGATCTCCATGGAGCTCTACCCACTTCATGCATAACATGGGATTAAGATTCCTCGAGTTGCATTGAACAGAAAAAAATAATCAACAAGCATTTCTTCTCCGTCATATTTAGTATATGATCTTGAACAATTGGTCTATTAGAGTGTCGAATAATCTGGAGCCATTGGATGGGTGTCAAATGAGTGTACAAATCCTTCAGGCTCTGACAATATGTCATATGTATCAAATGGAACAGAGAAGTGTTGGTCAAATAATCATATTTACATAGGTATCACCATAGTAAGCTAATTTCCTTTACATAATGAACAATTAAGCAGACAGATTATCATAAGTTGGTAATACACAAGGAAAACAAATTTTAAATTACCTCTTTAGAACCAGAGTAGTTCAAAACTAATATAAAGTATGATAAACATGCATACATATACAACCTGCTACTTATTGTAAGAGTCGGGTCAATTTTTATATTCAAAATATGAATTTGTACTTAAATATTAGTTATTTCAATATTTTTCATCTCACACAAGATGTTAAAAATTGAATCATTAAAATAAGAAATGAAATTAAGGACATGAGCATATAAAATAAAATAACAGAGGATTAGCAAATGGATCAACGCATGTAATGTTAACATAAGAGGTGGTACCATTCACTAATGAGGGAATGAGGTAATAATACCAAGTTATGGTACAATTCACAATATTCAAGGGATTTCAAAGGAGTGCACGAAATCCAAATTTTATTTAGAAGTGTAAGCGAAGTATGATTTTTTTTAGCTTAGACATTTTTCCAAACACATGGTGTATGTCAGAAATCTTTCAACAAAAAAACCACATATGCATACTCCAGTAAATCTTGCTACAAGTGAAAAAATAAAATTAGAAGAATGATCATACCAATTAAGTGTCTAGCAATTTACATATTGGAACAAGTGGTTGTGCCCTTAGACCTTAGTCTCTTGGTGTGGACTGGTGGGTCAATGAAGCAATTGACTACTAACTTGGATAAGTTGTGATGTTGTGTTCGTCTTAGTGCGGAACATACGCATAGAGCAGATTCAATTTCAGTATATTGCTGGTTCAGCATCCTCAGAAGAAATAGAAATATTTGTAAACTACAACATTAAAAAGAAGAATTAACAAAATGAAGTAGAGATTAATCCAAAAAATGTATCTTATGCTCTTTAATTTTCCAGCTTTGCCTATTTTTGTGGCATTGTTTTTCATCAGAATGTCATTGTTGCAAAAAATAAAAATAAAAAATTACCACTTTGGTTAGCAACCAAATCCAAACTCACAACGCAACTACTTTCAAACGAATTGTAAACTCCATCACACCCTTTCTTTGAGCTCTAGATCCATTAACCAAATTCCCCAATAACAACAAATTAGCAAAAGGATGCACTATAATTTTTATTTTTCATGAAAAATAAATAAAATAAAGAATTGGGCAAAAAAATAAAAATTGAACAGACCTAATGTGTAACCCGCTGTGAAGATGAAGAGAATCAAATAGTTCTTCAGTGTGAAGAGCAAGAGACCATTTTTGAAAGCGTCGAGTTAGGTTGAGAGGAAAATAGAGATAAAGAGTCTTATGGATGTTTCTGAGCATATCTTGTCATATGGGCTGCGGAAGAGATTTCAAGAGAAATGAAATTAATATAAGTTCTTGATCGTTCTTGGCTTTTTGTTGATGTTTGGGAAAAGACATAGAATCCCCTCTGAACTTGTCCGCATAACTTACTTTAGCACTTTAGTTATACGGGAGTTTAAATACCCCCTTAACATCTTTTAAGTGTTTTTTTTTCAACCCTCCCATCACTAGCCCAGTTGAAGGCTGGGTGTTGTTGAGTCACACACATTTTTATTCGTCCATGCGTATATTAACTAAATTTCTAATTAATTACTTAAATCCCCATAATAGTTTTTTTTTAATCACTAATTGTCTTTCCCAATGTTTGTCACCTTCTCAACAACAACTCTTTTTTATACAGTGAAATTTTCTTCAACTTTTCTTCTTCCATTATATAATAATTTTCTCTTTATGTAAAGAATAAAAAATTCTTCTCCAATTTTCTTTTTTTTTCGTAAGAAAATAGGTTTCAATATTCCATTTGTAGACATCAATTTCCACATTAAACCAACAACTCCTACACCCACCATGATTATATCTAAAATTGATCCAAAAACTAAACCCATCGATGAATTTACCCCTCAATCTACAAATTATAATTTAAATTTCAATTGCAATTTCAGTTTAGTGTTTAGTTACATCATACCACCTTCCTCGAAAATTTAAAAAATTATTTACATAAAAATGTTAATTTATCAATGAATTGGACGAAATCTCCACAATCAATTTTTTGCCAACAATATTTTTGAATTTTTTTGTAGTGGAAATCGGGTTCTTTTTTTGATAACTCTTTAAACTCATAGATCTAAAAATCTTTTTTGATATCGAAAACGATGTTAATGAATCAAACACCAAAAAAATTTGTCAAAGAAAAATAGAAAAAAAAAACGATTAAAAACAGAAAAGAAAAGAAGAAGAAAAAATGTGAAAAAAGTTACAGTTGGGAGTAAATGAGTAAATGTTTACCTTGAACTGAATGAAAAGAATAAGAAAAAGAAAGAGTCTTGAGAAAAGAAAAAGAAAGGAAGAAGAAGATGCAAAAAAAAAAAAAAACCAACAGAGAAGAGAAGTTAATTGAAAAATAAAATGTTTAAAAATTAGTAAAATAAATTATTAAATCGTCCAATAAAAAGATGACATGTGTGAGTTTTTTGTTTTTTTTTATGTTTCACGCGCTTATAGAAAGTTGGTGATACAAATTTTGCCACGTCACCCTTTAAGGGGTTATTAAATTCACTTCAAATTAAATTAGGGGGATAAACAAACACCCGTATAGTTAAAGTGCTAAAGTAAGTTGTGCAGACAAGTTCAGGGGGGAATTTATGTATTTTCTCTTGATGTTTGAATCCATGATTGAAGTTGGGGTTTGGAAAGATTGGTGAGGAAGAAGAAAAAAGTGAGACGAAGAGAACATTCTGGAATGGGAAAGAAACAAGAGTTCGTTGTTTGCTCTAATTCAATTTACCCTGGAATAATGAGTATATTTACAGGTTTACCCTTGGTCGTCCTCCTCATCATGTTTCTATATAATAGAAGTTATATTTTCTTCGCTAACACTCACATTATTTATTCTTTTTAACTCCTTTTGCACTCTATTTCTTCAAATCTTTGATAGTTAGAGTAATATTCTGTAAAAAATATGAATCAATATTCGAAAAGTATTGAACAAAGTAAATTACAAATATTCTCTTATTTCTTCGTAACTTTTCATAATAAAGTAGGGTATACCAAGTTATCAACTTTTTGAATTAGATTCTACGATTCTAACTCTTATCTTTATTTAAAATTTATCAACTTATTACTTTTAGAACTATATTATCGATTCATATAATAGTTATCTCAATAATGATGTTTTTCAATGTTGAATTGATAAAATCTTGCTTAAAAATAATAATTTAAAAAAGTATTTGAAAAAATCATTTATAAAAAAGATATTAAGTAATAATTTACATCTAAAAATTTAGAAAAATAAATAAATACAGATAAAATTTATTTAAATTTTAGGCCTCTAACTAAAATTTTGCTTTAGGCCTCGAATTATGTTGAGCCGCCCCTACCTAAAATGGTTATGAAGCAGATTACAACATTATATAGGAATTTCTTATGGTTAGGACTGGCATACTCCAACAAAGTAGGACTGGTTGCTTGGGACATGGTGTGCAGACCAAAAAAAGAAGGGGGTCTACACTACTAAAACAACAGTGAATACCGACCTAAAAATTTCTGACCTCAAATGGAGGTCGGTAATTTCCGACCTCCGGAGGTCGGTATTTACAAGTAGTCGATTTTTATGCAAAATAAAGAGGGAAAACCAAATTCCCACCTCTGGAGGTCGGAATTTTTCCCGAAAAAAATGAATTACAATAAAATACCGACCTTTTTATATTTACTTGAGAAAATAATATTGACATCAAGAGGTCAGTTTTTATTGTAATTCATTAAAAATTCCGACCTCAGGAGGTCGGAATTTTTTCTCAACTAAATATTTTATAATACCGACTTCCGAATGTCGGTAGTATGTAATTAAAATACCAACCTCATGAGGTCGGTATTTTTATTTCATCTAATTACTATTAATTAAAGCGACATCCGGAGGTCGGTATTTTTATTTCATCTAATTACTATTAAAAGCGACATCCGGAGGTCGGTTTGCGGAAAGCGGGAAAACCAAATTCCGACCTCTGGAGGTAGGAATTTTTCCCGGAAAAAATGAATTACAATAAAAATCGACCTCTTGATGTCGGTATTAAATTATTTTTTCTCAATAGGTTTTGTGTAAAATAAAAAAACAAAAAAAGTTATAATACCGACTTCCGTATGTCGGTAAAATTAAATAGTAAAAATAAATTAATATAAAATACCAACCTCATGAGGTCGGTATTTTTTATATTTAATTGAGAAAATAATACCGACATCAAGAGGTCGGTTTTTATTGTAATCATTAAAAATTTTGACCTTTTTTTCTCAATTAAATATTTCATAATATTGACTTCCGAATGTCGGTAAAAATTAAATAGTATGTAATTAAAATACCGACCCCATGAGGTCGGTATTTTTATTTCTACTATTAATTAAAGGGACATCCGGAGATCGATATTTTTATTTCGTCTAATTACTTTTAAAATCGACATCCAGAGGTCGGTTTGCGGTTTGCAGGTAAACCAAATTCCGACCTCAAGAGGTCAGAATTTTTCCCAGAAAATGAATTACAATTAAAACCAACCTCTTGATGTCGGTATTATTTTCTATTTTGATTTAAATTTATTTAAATCATCTTCCGGAGGACGATTTTGTGTTATGTAATAAATTAATATTTTCAATTAACTTTAAATAAATTGTCCTCCGAATGACGGTTTTATACAAGTTAAAAAATAATTTAATATAAAATACCAACCTCCCGATGTCAATATTATTTAATTAACATGATTACCTTTATTTATCTTAAAATTTAATGTGATACCGACCTCATGACGTTGGTGTTTTTCATTAAATCTAATTACTTTCAATAAAAGCGACATCCGGAGGTCGGTTTGTTTAAAATATTCCTATTAATACTCATAATTTTGCTATTGTGCATAATACTAAAATTTCATTTTACACCTACAATTAATTGTTCAAAAAGTGTAACAATTTTGTATACTTTTATAAATAAAAAGTTAGAATTCGTGGAATAAATAAAAAAATATCTATAATCCATATTTAGAGTATGAAACTACGTTGATATGAATTAGGAGATAATTATACTTATATTTCTAGAGTAGTATACAAATTCTATCAGTCCGTCGTCTAATCATGAACTTAATATCTCATGTCATGATGTAGAGGTGAAGAGCTAACATATAATCCATTCGAGTATGAAATGCGAGATAGTATTATTATATAGGTTTGATCTAATTGAATGGATGTTAAGTGTAGTGATCACCTCCTAATTATGATGACATGTAAACGATACCTTATTGGAGTATGAAATATGTTGATTAATTATATACTCCTCGAGTAGTTTAACAAATCAAGTCTTATATACCAGTGGTTTAGATATGAAATACATTATCAATTAAAGAAATACCGAGGATCAATTCAAGGAGATTTATATATTAAATTTGATATTGATAAACTTTTGTTGATCAATAAAATGAAATTTATATAATTAGGAGTTATATAATTTAAATTTATAAAATTAACTTGATCAATAAATTAAATTTATTAAATTAAACTTCTATTGATGAGTAGTTAATTTTTATATATATATATATATATTTATTTATTTATTTATTTTTTTGATATTGATAAACTTTTGTTGATCAATAAAATTAAATTTATATAATTAGGAGTTATATAATTTAAATTTATAAAATTAACTTGATCGATAAATTAAATTTGTTAAATTATACTTCTGTTGATGTGTAGTTAAATTATATATATATATATATATATATGATATTGATAAACTTTGTTGATCAATAAAATTAATAAATGTATATAATTAGGAGTTATATAATTTAAATTTATAAAATTAACTTGCTCGATAAATTAAATTTATTAAATTAAACTTATGTTGATCACATATATATATATATGTGTGTGTGTGTTTAATTAATAAAATCAACCTCAAGAGCTGAGTTTATATTAAAATAAATTAATAAATACCGACCTAAAGAGGTCGGTATATTTAAATTATTATTTTATTTAAATAATATCGACTTCACGATGTCGGTAAAATTAAATAGTATGTAATTAAAATACCAACCTCATGAGGTAATTTCATCTAATTACTATTAATTAAAGCGACATCCAGAGGTCGGTTTGCGGAAAGCGGGAAAACCAAATTCCGACCTCTGGAGGTCGGAATTTTTACCGAAAAAAATGAATTACAACAAAAACCGACCTCTTGATGTCGGTATTAAGCAAACAAATAAATAACAATATTTTATTTTTTCTCAATAGGTTTTGTGTAAAATAAAAAACAAAAAAAATTATAATACCGACTTTCGTATGTCGGTAAAATTAAATAGTAAAAATAAATTAATATAAAATACCGACCTCATGAGGTCGGTATTTCTTATATTTAATTGAGAAAATAATACTGACATCAAGAGGTCGGTTTTTATTGTAATTCATTAAAAATTCCGACCTCCTGAGGTCGGAATTTTTTCACAATGAAATTTTATAATACTGACTTCCGAATGTCGGTAAAAATTAAATAGTATGTAATTAAAATACCGATCTCATGAGGTCGGTATTTTTATTTCATCTAATTACTATTAATTAAAGCGACATCCGGAGGTCGGTATTTTTAAAGAAATACCGAGGATCAATTCAAGGAGATTTATATATTAAATTTGATATTGATAAACTTTTGTTGATCAATAAAATTAAATTTATATAATTAGGAGTTATATAATTTAAATTTATAAAATTAATTTGATCGATAAATTAAATTTATTAAATTAAACTTCTGTTGATGTGTAGTTAAATTTTTTTTTTCTATATATATATATATATTTAATTAATAAAATCAACCTCAAGAGGTGAGTTTATATTAAAATAAATTAATAAATACCAACCTAAAGAGGTCGGTATATTTAAATTATTATTTTATTTAAATACTATCGACTTCATGATGCCAGTATTTATTAAATATTTTTAAATATAGATAATTATTTTAAAAAATACCGACATCTTGTGGTTGGTAAATTAAACAATTCTCTTAAAAAAAGAATGATAATATAAGTCTTACTCCTAAAGCCTAACTCTCAAAACCTAAGTCAAATTTCACTCCCCACCCCCATCGGCGTCCATCCCCACCCATCCCCGACCGGCGCCATGCCACCATCCCCGACCAGCACCACGCCACCATCCCCGACAGCCACCACGCCACCTCGCAGCAGCAAAGGAAGGTCGCGACAGCTGCAGAGGAAGTCACTCCCAGCAGCAGGAGGTCGCGCGCCTCCATCCCGACCGGTGCTGCCTCCACCCGACCGGCGCCACCTCCATCTCGACCAGCGCCTCCATCCCCGACCTTCTTATTGAAGGTGAATTTTTAAAACCTCCATAATAGATTACTTTTGTTTCTATTTAGTTGAAGTATCTCAAAATTAGAGTACTAATATACTTAGTTTTATTGATTGTTAGTTTGATTGATTGTTAGTTAGTAAGTTAATGATTTAGGGTTTTTGATTGTTAGTTTGAATTAGGGATTATTTGATTGTTAGTTTGTGTTTGTTGATTGTGAATTGAAAATTTTAATGTTAGGGTTAGTTTGAATTAGAGTATCTTAGGATTTGTTTGAAATTCGGTATTTCTTAAGTTAATTAGTTTGATTTTGGAATTGTAAGATTATATTGAATTAGGGTATTTAATGAGTTGTTTGTACTTGGGTATTATTTGAGTTAGTTTGAATTATTATTGAGATTTTAGGACTAATAGTTTGAATTTGGGATTAGGAATAGCTAGCTAATTTGAATTTA